>NC_060276.1:25875650-26129061 GCF_021613505.1 Equus quagga | reverse complement strand
TATATATATATATATATATATATATATACACACACACACAATGAGATTTATTATAAGGAATTGGCTCATTGTGATTATGGAGGCTGAGAAGTCCCATGATCTACCAGCTGGAGACCAAGGAATGTCAATGCTGTAAATTCCAGTGTGAGTCCTAAGGCCTGAGAACCAGGAATGCCAAGATATAAATCTCAGTCCAGGGGCAGAGAAGACCAATGTCCCAGCTCAAACAGTCAGGCAGAGAGAAAGAGAGAGAGAGTTCAATCTTCCTTTGCCTTTTTGTTCTATTCAAGTCCTCAATGGATTGGATGAGGCCTGCCCACATTGGGGAGGGCAATCTGTTTTACTCAGTCCCACCAGTTTAAATGTTAATCTCTTCCATCTGAAAATATCCTCACAGACATACCCAGAAACAGTGTTTAACTAGATATGTGGGCAGGCCCTGGCCCAGTCAAGTTGACACATAAAATTAAGTATCATAGCCATGTGCAAATATCTCAGAAGAATTACTCTTAATCCTTTATTTCTGAAAACTTTTTTGTTTTTAAGTGAAAAGTGATAGCAAGCCTCTTAATCTCAAGTTTGTGTGCCCATTGGGCAGTAAGCCAATCACTGAGATATCAGTGCCTGGAGATGGAGAAAGGTTTATTCAAATTCACCAAAAAAGAAGGCAGGAGAATGAGTTCTCTCAAATCCACCTTAACAAGAGAAGAAAGGATGGAGTTATATAGAGTTAAAGATCTTGGCAAGAGGGCTTTCAGAGAAACAAAGAGGTAATTCGTGTTTCTTTTACTCCAGATAAGCCCCTGGACATTCTGACTTCTGGATGTCAACAGCAGCTGGGGGCTGGTTATCTGGTGATCCTTGAAGGCATTCTTTTTCTTCTGTAAAACAAGCTCATAAATCCTTGTGACCCTTGAGTCACCCCTCAGATTAAACAAGAACAAAGCAAATTCACAAGATTAACTTCTTTTCATCTGTGTTGGGAACAAGGTCAAACGATAATCTTATTTAATATTTACAGTAACCCTCAGGTACCCAGCTTCAAAGGGACTACCAGTTTCAAAGTCTGTTAGATTTTGATCTGTGAAGCCAAATCTATGGAGAAAAATGGAATTTGTGATTTCAATTGCATTGTTTTACCTACAGACGTGATATCATGTAGCTATGACTTTTATCATATTTCTGGAAATGTATTTCATACTCGTGAGTCTTGTAATAAAATACATTTATAATGAACATTATAATAAAATGCATTTTTTTGTACAAAGTATAAGAAACCTCTCTTAGGGTATTCCAGCATCAAAATAATGATGCTTGGTATTAAGGCTCTGCTAGGAATGAGAGGGTCTTCTGAATCCTTAAACAAACATGAAATGTCATTTGGTCTACATTTAGTGTTTCTCATGTCTTTCAGAAGTTTCTAATCCTTAAAACTAATGAGCTATAAAGCAGAACTTCTTCACAGATCCCTGGTGATTCCTCATAAGAGTCTCATTCACTTGTTCATTTATTCATTCAAAAATATTACTTGAATGTCTGCTATGTACTAGACACTATGCTAAATTCAATGTGGAAGCGGACAAAGAGATGAGGAGAGAAAGTTGGATCATGAGGACAAAAAGTTGTATATCTACAACTGCTTAAACGAAATCAGGTCTGCTTTAGCTATTTTGTATTTTGGACTTCTGCAAAAGATTTCCATGACCCAAGATTTGAAAATCACTGGTGTGGATAATAAAAATATCTCCTCCCTCATCATGTCAGTTAGTTGAAACTTCGTGGGATTTACATACACTTTCAGTCTCTGGTGAAGTTGAATTGCTTTGGATTCTTCACGTACTATATCACATTGTAAAATTTGCAGTGTCTTCCAAAGTGTCTCAATTGCTATGGTTACCAAATTGAGGAATGAGTCAAAACAGGGGTAATGTATTCTGTCTCTGGTACTCAGGAAGGGTAACAGACTTGTGAACAGTTTCCCGTCCATTGTCATGAACCTTGCACTTCTTTCTAAATATCATAAACAGTAAAAAAGGGAATAGTTCCAAATAGTCTTTGAAACTGGCTAATTCTAATTAAATTTTCAGTTGATTTTTTTGGTTTCCTGTGAGGCTCTGCTTTTATATCTTAACACATGGCTGATTGCCCTGACTCGGTACTGGCACCATTATTGTTATTATTAGCATTAGCATTATATCATTAAAGTACTTCCTTTTATGGTAAGTTGACTAACAGTACTTAAGCAGTGCTTAATTATAAAGATTATCTTTCTTAACTTGCTAAATTTCTATCCATTCATTTATACATTTATGACATCTTTGATAAAGAAGAATGCTAGAATTTCATTTTGGCTAAAAGGATAAGATTTGAATAGACAAGGGGAAAAAATGCAAGCAAGGAAGACAAAAAGACATTCAAAACATCCAAATCCATCAGTGACCTCCAAACAGGTATAAATGGTAAAATAAACTCCCAATTTATTTCTTAGCCTGTTGGTTAGACGATGATATAAATGATTTCACTATTCCTCCAGATTATACCAGCTAATTGTACTTCAACCACTCAAAAAACAAAACAAAACAATCTGTTTTGAAACTGACTGAAATGTTCCCCACATTCAGTTTGGGTTATTAAAATCTAAATCTGCTTTATCCTTTTAGCTATTAAGCAAATCCAACAGAAGCAGCCACCTATAAGAACAGCACTTTGCATTTTTGTATAGGTTTTATTTCACACAAAAATGTGCTGGTGTGGGTCTAAGGGATATACACACACACACAAACCTGTTGTATCCACCAGGAGCAAAATACTTAAAATGGTGAGATTTCACAAGTCTGTAGAACTGAGATAGTTAAAGTTAGTGACATTTTTTTCACATATAAATAAGATCAAATGGCCATGAACTCTTAGAAGTACTCTTTAAAAAAGTACTTTTAAGGAACTCGTGGTCTGTCTCTTCAAGGTCATCAGAATTGAAAGAGGCCTTATCCATGGGATGGGTTCAAAAGGCTGAAGTAGAGTTTGCCTTCAAAAAAGTGTATACTCAGGGGCTTCATCAACAGAGGGCTCATCAGTATCCCAGCTGTCACCATGGAAAATTTAGGACAGATTTGAAGACCATTACTTAGGTTAGACTGTTAAGTGGTTTGAAAGGGCTTAAGACTCACCACTTCTTCAAGCTGTGGGTCTTCTTCCCCACTCTCAGAGCAAGAAGGTTGCATGCTCCTCACTTCTAGGTTGTGAACTGCCCAAAGTGGAGACCATAAGCCTGCTACTGGGACTCAATCCTCATTACTAGAGAAAATGTTCTATTTTTCTAATTTTCTATTCTTGAATTCAGCAAACACTTTCTTAAAGCACCAGATAGTAAATATATTAGGCTCTGTGTGCTGCAAGACCACTGTTGCAACTACCCAACTCTACTGTTGTGGCACCAAAGCAGCCATAAAGAATATGTAAACGAAGGAGTGTGGCTATGTTCTAATAAAATGTCATTTGCAAAAGCATTCAGCTGGCCCAATTGAGTTCACAGGCTTTAGTTTGAAGACCTTTTAGCTGTTCTATACAGAGTTAGGGATCTTGACATAATCCCAACCCTTAATTTTTTTTATAATTTATTACTACATGGTTTTCAATTAATCTCTCTCTGTCTCTGTTTCTCTGTCTCTCTGTCTCTCTGTGTCTGCCTCTCTCTCACTCTCTGTCTCTCTCTCTCTCTTTCTTCTCTCTTCATTTCCTGCTTGTCTTACTCTCAGCTCTGGTGCCTAATCTTCCTCCTGTGCTATGACACGCTATTTATTCAATTGGACTAGCTCATTTTCTGCCGAAGATTCTGTCTCCCACCATTTTCTTTCTTTCTTCACCCTTCATTCTTCATCAAGTGTAGTTCAGTAAGTTAGTCATTGACTCGGGGTAACAGTCATCTCACACTAACCACGCTAAGTATCTCACAATCAGAAGCCTCATTTTCTTTAAATCATGCAGAGAGCCTGTTTCTTTGATTCCTAGTGATGCTGTGTATGGAAGAAATGAAGAGCAGTAATGAGGGCTGGGTTGGGGGCAAGGAGGCTTGGGTTCTATAGGGATGCACGTGTCCCACATATCTGCCTTAGACTGAGGGTCTTATCATTTGCTCCAGGACCATAATGAGAGTTATTTGACGTTAGAGTGGTATTGCCAGCTACTATGTAGTGTGATATGTTGACTACTGCAAAGCCTGTACAGACTACTACCCTAGTCTGCTTACTTCTTATTATCACCAGCTGTAAAAAAAAAGGACTGGAAATATTCTCTCCTTAATCATGAATCTTAAAAATTTGCTCCTTCCACAATTTAATTAAAATGTGCTTTTATAAGGACTTTGATTGAGTCAGTAGCAACTTAGCAGAGAGCAGAGCTCTAATGAAATAAGACACAGGACAGAAAAAAGTTGATAGGGAAGGAAAAGCCAGAACATGAAGTGATGTCTAGGATGGCCTGGTAAAATTGTGGGAAGCTTCACGTAGTTAAAGCTCAGAATGAGGACTCTGAGTGCCTGAAGGAATAGAATAAATCAATAGATAATTCTCTATCACAAATTTGCCTCGGGTAGGTTATGCAGTGATGTTTTAAATATGAGAAATAAGGAAAGAGAGTGGGTATGTATAACTTCAGTTTGAAAACTGATAATCAATATTGGCTCATCTATACCCTAGTTGTAAATAGAATATCTGTTGAATGGTAGAAGGACAGTTGCAAACCCTTCTATTAAAACGTCCTATTTGGGCTTGCCCGGTGGTATAGTGGTTAAGTTTGTGCATTTTTTTTTTCTTCTTCTGCTTTTTCTCCCCAAATCCCCCCAGTACATAGCTGTGTATTATAGTAGTGGGTCCTTCTAGTTGTGACATGTGGGATGCCGCCTCAACGTGGCCTGACGAGCAGCGTCATGTCCGTGCCCAGGATCTGAACCAGCAAAACCCTGGGCTGCCGAAGCAGAGCACATGAACATAACCACTCGGCCACAGGGCTGCCCCAAGTCTGTGCATCCTGCTTCAGCAGCCCGGGGTTCGTGGTTTTGGATCCCAGGCATGGACCTACACACCACTCATCAAGCCATGCTGTGGCGGCATCCCACATAGAAAATAGAGGAAGATTTCCACAGACGTTAGCTCAAGCGAAAAGAGGAATATTGGCAATGGATGTTAGCTCAGGGCCAGCCTTCCTCACACACACACACAGAGTCCTGTTTTGTGCCAGGTCCTATGTCAACTGCTCAAGGCATACATATTAAAAAAAGGCATAGTCTCTCTCCATAAAGATCTTACTATTTACCTATTTCTCTTCCAAACTATTAAAACAATGTGATAAGTGCTACAACAGGAATAAGTGCAGTGTACTACATGAGCACGTATGAAGAGTACCTAACTCTCATTTATAGTCAAGTAATGCTTCCTGGAATAAGTTATACTTGACATGAGATTTGAACAAAATATGTTGCAGATTGAGGGAGTAGCAAGTTGACCGGGCCTAAAACTGAGAGAATCAGAGCACATTTATAATTGAAAGAAGTTCAGTTTGGCTGGAGAAAGAGAGAGCAGTGGTTGCAGATAGCAGTGAGGCATGGGCATGCTGAAGTAGCTGTGTGAGCAGGATAAACTGGGAATGTCAGCAGGTGTGGAATGAACATTGACCCTGACTGATTTGCCAAAGAAAAATGAGTCCCACTGCCATCGCAGGAAGCTCAAGAAATCCTCCATGGGGTGGACCACTTAGCCAAGTGGAAGCAATGAGTCAATCTAATTTGGGCATAAATGTCAATGTCACTTCATTTGCACTGTTATGCTCATGAGGCCTGGGGACATTCAGTTTATATAAGATTGATTTCTAGCCAAGGCATTAGGGCATTTGTGGGTTACAAAAATATCCCTCACTACCCTTTGCCTATTTACTGTTGAAGGTTAAAAATATAATTAACAATCGAGGAAAAGAGACACCAAGAGTGTGTTTGCCTACCATTTGGAGCAGGGGATCTATCAAGCCCTTCAGAATGGACAGTCCAGCTAAAGGCATTTACACAGGATTTGTATTCATATACAACATAGTCAAGCCCTAGGGACTCCTGGAGCTCACAGCTGATAGCTGATAGTTGATAGTAGTAGCTTCCACTTCTAGCTTATGTACATGCACATACACTCTTCTCCATAGTTTCACATGTTTTGATTATTATAGAATTTGGAGTCTCATATTACAATTTTCAAAGAATAAAGTATACTTAGCATTAAACTAGATTGAGTTTCTTGTCCTTTTACTAGCTCCATTTTTTTCTCATGCAGTTGCCCCAATGTGAGTTCTTCATAACACTTGTTTCATTGGAATTGGCTTAGGAAACACCTGTTAAGCAGCAGGTTTTGCCGTCGTCATTGTTGTTTGCTTGTTTCTTATTGTAGAACTTTTCAGAGGCTTTAATATGCCAATATGAATTCTGGATGTGCGAAAGAGATCCACGTTGTACATTATTTGCGCCCCTTATGACCTTGAAACTTTTATAAGAGTAGAGATTATGTCTATTGTTTATTGCTACTTCTCCATATCCAATGCCTTGCCTGGTACCTATTAGGCACTTTAAATATTTGTAAAATGAATGATCATTTTAAGGGCTGATGTTCCATGGAAAACACTTCTCAAATGTATTAAGCAAATCTTTCTGTCAAATGCCAGCTAGCTAATTCTATCATATTGATATTTGGTATCCAATCCATAAAGCAGTACTAACATTTTGATAAAATGTATACTGGTAGCGTCTACAATGATGCCAGGAAAGGTCAAGATGTAACAATAAGCATTGAGACAACAAGAAAATTTCAGAGAAGAGTTAGTAGATGAGAATCCTACGTAGATGGACTACTTCAGCTAAACACTGACTGTAATTTTTATTCTGCTTCTAAAACCCTTTTCGGTTGTTATGTGAACATAAGCTATGTAGTCAAAACATACTGTATAATGATTAAAGAATGATTGTTTTCCAAAATTCCCTTGGGATATTGAGAAAGTAAATTTGTTTAGTTGTTTGTTTTAGATTTTAGTAGTTTCTCAATCAAAAATAAATAAATAAGATCTCCTGGGAATGAAGATGTTTTATAAATAAATTGGATGTGCATTCTGGATGTCCATGCATTCTGGATGACAGATGCTGAGTTCAGAAACATTTTGTCACTTTTTATTGGGAGCACCATCTTGCAGTGCACGATATGCTAATATGTCCTCGTATGATTAGAAGAATCACTGCCAGTTACTGATGTGAACAGACAGCAACTGCTAATTCCAAAGCCCAGTTGTTTAGATCAGGAAATGAAAACCCTTTAATTAAACCCCATAGCCAATTTATAATCACCCATTCTCAGGCATTCCTACAAATTTTTGCAATAAGCATACAATAAGCCTTTGACATCTGGACTTCTATGTTTATTCAGTTTAGGAACTCTACCACCATGAGTGAAATGAGTGTACACTATTCTTTTTGGTAGACTAGGGGAAACAGGTATAGGAAGTGATTCTTAATTTTTTTCTCCAACTGTAAATCTTGAGCAGGTCTTAGTAATGTATAAAGTGGTCTACATATTCTCCTTGGGAAGTTAATGAGTTTAATTTCCTGTTTTCTTCTTCTTTGTAAGTATTTGAAGATTCAAATATTTGTGTTTGTTTGCTTTTTTGCTTGTTTCTTTAAGTGATGCAGGCTAAGAGAGAGAGAGTAAACAGCAGTAAGAATTGAGAAGATAAGATTGACATTTGTGCTGATCTAAGATATTATAGCTGAATGTGACCTTAACGATTTTCTAGTCCATGAAGGATACATGGGCTTCTGCTGGGTTGCCAACTCTGAATGTCTGTAGCTGCCTGAAAAACTATGTTGAGAAAGATCCTGGGGTTTTGAGGTAAGTGAGAAAGATTGTCTCGATTGATTAAAGTGCCAGTTGTGGGGAGATGCTGTAGTCTAGTGACTCCAAATCTGTGATCTAGCCTTTGCAAGTATTTCATATGGGGGGTGTGTATACATACTGAACCACATGTAAGTGTGAAACTGTTGTCAGAATTATGGAGCAGTTTATGTCTGCAAAACAACATCAGCCTACTGATGAAGCAAGTGTTATCCCTTTTCCACTGCTAGACTTACTGCAGGTAAATGTTCTGTGACAAGAGCAATATGTTTATGTGCATGTGGATGGATAATAAATTATGAGCCATAACTTTGTCTTTAATACTTCTGGATATGTGGTGTTTGACTCCCATCAGCCACAGATTATACAAGGCAAGGTTCAGGAGGGCCTCTTTGCATAGAAGCTTTCGAGCATTCTTGCTCATCTATTTGAATAGTTCTGTGGAGCCCTGGGATTCTATGAAGGTGTCTCACAGGCTACCTCAGGGACTGATACATATGATTCCAGACTCCTCACCTATGCCCATGCGTGTACTTTGAAACTTAAAAGACAAAGAAATGAAAAGTTTCCAAGCACATTGTTATTGTTCTTTTAGCAGCAGAACTTGTTAAAAAAATATTTTGTTGTTGGTGCCATCGAGTCAATTCCAACTCCTAGCCACCTTGTGTACAACTGTGCAGAACCCTGCCCTGTCTTTTTGCACCGTTCTCTCACCTTCTGGCACTATATCAGACAATGCTCCGCTGCTATTCATAGAGTTTTCATGACAAATATTTTTGGAAGTGGGTGGCTGTTTCCTTCTTCCTAGTCTGTCTTAGTTTAGTCTAGAAGCTCCACTGAAATATGTCCACCATTATAAAAATTATCTAAACCACTGATATAGACTCTAGTTTGTTTTCTGACTATGTTTTGTGAATTATGCCCCAGAACAGATCTTAGAATTTTTTCAACCTTTTATGAGATTAATATTTAAAATATTAATCTTTAAGAAAACAGTGAGTTACCAATTCCCAAATGGTGTGTCAAAACAGACTTCCCATTTGAATAGTCTACTGCATATTTTATTTTTTTCCCTGAAGGTTTCCTTCCAACATTGAAAATGGGCTAACCAATATTCAGAATGGAGGGAACGGTCTTGCTAAGGAAGATTGCCTATCTCCTCAATATCCAAATAGAATACTATGTTTATTTAATTTCATTAGCCCTACTCTGTTTACTGCAACCAGTGCTTTACCAGAGCTCTCTTGCATGCGTTCGGGAGAGCCTATTATTAAATTTTCATTAATTTTGCAAGCCAGGTATGAAACAGTCATTATTTTAAAATACAAATTATTTAAATTTACAATTAAATAAATAATATTAAAAACAAAGAAAATAAATACTCTAAACCCTTAACTTCCTAATTACTCTTCAATATTTGTACTGTTATCCATGCTCTTGAGGTTATGTACATCTCTTGCATCTGTGTGGTGGAAATACTGTATAATGGTATGCTGCTGTGCATCTCTTCCCAACTCTTTGTTCAGTGATGTCATGATGACAGCTTGAAAACAGGAATCAGCAAATGCTACAAATTGCACTTACCCCCTTCCTTGATTTAAAATGGTGTTTCTACTTTCCCTATATCCAGACTTATCTGCTATCACTCCCATTTCCACAATGTATTTTTTTTATCTTCAGTCAGACAAATGCATCTGTGCTAAGGAGTGAAAGAAAAAAAGTCGTCATTTGTTGTTTCTCCTCGAATAGTTTTCTCCCAGTAAAAACCATTGTTGAGGGTGTGTCTCTCTCCTGACATAATGAGGTGATGGATTTCACTGACCCTTCTAGAGTTCTATGGTTCAGTTTGTTAAATGAATGACACAAAGAAATGGTTCACACCATAGTGCTAACTAGCTAAATTAACCAAATTTTCACCTTGGAGCTAAACTCTTGCAGTGGTTAGCAAGCTCGCTCTTGGTATTAAACCCTGCTGACTCCTTTAGGCATTCATCCTAGGTTAATTAATCTCTAGTTGGCAAAAATTTGTTTTAAGTTATCAAGACAGCTTCTTGAAAATGTCTACTTGTTCACAGAATACTTTGGGGTAACCAGACTGTTTCTAAGAAGACCTATGATAATGTGGTAATGCTTGGTACTTCTCTAGTGCTATATTAGATGGCAGCTGCTTCTAGAAGATATAACATAAGAAATCAGGGTGAATGATGCTATTTAGACATAGACACCTGCAATTCCTGGATCAAAGTTGACTCTATTAGTCAGGATTTTTGAAAAAAACAATACTAAGAGAACATGTTAGTGCAATGATTGTTCCACTGTTACCAAGTTAATCATGGTCCAGGGGTGTTATCTAAAGCCTCTTTCACATCTCAATAAACAAAAATAAGCACAGCAAAATATGTTTTGTACTCATGGAATCTTATGAACTTTTCTCTGATAGCTTACTAGCTTGGTAGGTATTTTTTAAGCTATCATTTTAAGGCAAGTGGCATTGCCATATATATTCAATGGAAATAATACCATTGTATCTTTAGAAATTCAAGCTTTTTTTTTCTATTTGTAATCAACATTTTCCCCATCCTTATGAGTCTGTTTGGAAGGGATAGAGTGTTCATAATTGTTGCTATAATAACTTGCCAAATAAACTTTCATAATTCAGTGGAAACATTAATAAATCATGATATGAGAAGAATAATACTGATAGAATAAAACCAAAACAGAAGGTTAGATGCCAGTTAGTTCTTAGCTATTCAACAGTAACAGGAAAATATTTGACTGTAAAATCTCCAACATCAGTCTGGAAATAGGATGCACATATTCCCGAATGTCCAAATAAGAAAGGCCTTCAGAGTGATATGAACTCATTACTTTGGTAAGTAGTTGGTCACTCAGTTTTTAGCTTCCTTCAGCTTCTTTTCTGTTGAGAGGGCCATCAGTACTTGTTTGTCCATTATTTTGGAGGATGAGTTTCCTAATGCCACACTAAATGAGCAACATGGATGTGCAAAGACATCAATGAGCCACTGATTTCCCAATAAGTTTCATTCAAATTTGAAGTGCAAATATTGGCGCATCACCTTCCTATTACAAATATATCCACATCAGTCCTTAAAAGCTTATTTTATGCATATTCTAGAGCACTCCTCTTCCTTGATTTGGTTGCAATTAGGGTTCTATGACCACATTTTATGGAGTTGAGCAAGACAAGGTACAAAGCAGAAAAATTAATTAGCTAAATTAATAAGTATCATATAAAACCAATAGGAAGATGTGTGCAACTTCTCAAGCCCTTAAGAATGGAAAGAGGATAATACATTGCACTGTTAAAAAGTGTTACTGCTGGGGCTGGCCCCGTGGCCGAGTGGTTAAATTTGCACGCTCCGCTGCAGGCGGCCCAGTGTTTCGTCGGTTTGAATCCTGGGCGCGGACATGGCCCCACTCATCCAGCCACGCTGAGGCAGCATCCCACATGCCACAACTAGAAGGACCCACAACTAAGAATATACAGCTATGTACTGGGGGCCTTTGGGGAGAAAAAGGAAAAAAATAAAAAAAATCTTTAAAAAAAATGAAAAAAGTGTTACTGCTAGTAGCTTATTTCCTCACACAGAGTCCAGAGGAAACTACCAAAAACTGTTTTTCACTCTAGGTTTTGATTGTATCATTCTACTCATACTGAGTTTCTAGATGTAGGAGTGTTCAAGAGTCATTTCTCTAGTCTCCTCCAAACAATTCTTAGCCTTTAAATTGCTCTGAGTCTCACCCAGTTTTCTCATGGTGACCCAGGAACAGAAATCAGGAATACTGGATATTCTGCAAAATGTGGGACAATCTTAAAGGATAAGTATCAATCCTGTGTCCCATATGACTTTTGAATTTCTCACTGGACATTCATGTAGCATAAAAGGAAAAAAAGCTAACAATCATAATCTGAATCTAGAACTTAATTGTTTTGCTTGCAAACCTAAAACATTTTTCACATATTTAACATACACTGATTTTTTGAGGAGTAAAACTACCAAGTAAATCAAAGGAAGACTGTACTTTGTTTTGCTTAGAAAGTTACCAAACCTTGTTTGCCACTCTGGAAAATGATGTCACCAAAGATAATGCCACTTGTGGTATTTGAGTCAATAGTACAACACACTTGTATCACTATTTGTAGCTTTCATGTTCATAGCGATGTCTCACATTAGGTAGAAGCATCTGATAACTTCATTATAGCTTCTAGTGTAGTTGTGCCTGAGTATTTGTACAGTGAAGTACATATTATCTCATTATGAATTGGTTATCTTGTATTTATTATTTTTATTACAGTTGAGGCAATATATCTAATTAAAAACACGTGTGTAGGTAAGTTAGATCATCTGAGAATTTAATTTCAAGATAGTAAAGCAGGGAACTATTACATATTTTATGTAAAAAAGAGAATATTCAGTCTTATTGACAAACACTGGTATATATTAAACTCCCGACCATACTACAGAATTCCAGAAAATGAATTAAGTGTGTGCCTGAATGGGTGAAATTCCACCTTGTGACATGTGCACCTCTATCATCACAGCACTTATGTACTTGAAACCTCAAAATCAATCCCCTTTATTATTTTTTTTTTGAGGAAGATTAGCCCTGAGCTAACACCCGTGCCCATCTTCCTCTACCTTATATGTGGGACGCCTACCACAGCATGGCGTTTGCCAAGCGGTGCCATGTCCACACCCGGGATCTGAACTGGCAAACCCCGGGCCCCTGAGAAGCAGAATGTGCAAACTTAACCGCTACGCCACTGAGCCAGCCACTCAATCCCCTTTAAATGAATAGGGCAATATACAAAGGAATATAAGTGTAATAGAGCCTGGATTTGAGTCTCTCAGTATAGCCCATTAAGTCAAACACTTTCTTTCACCCCATATATGTGACTATGGGTCCTTCAGGAATGTGCATTCTCAATCGCTAAAATCCTCCAATGACAGAGAAGAATTTTTCTTATTGCCACATCTATCATTTAGTACAATTTATGTGACAAATAAAAGAAGACAATATAAATCAGCTTAAATCATAAGAAATTTATTGCCAGAGGTAAAATGGCTCCGGGATTGTTTCACCTAGTAACTCAAGTATGTTGCCTAGCACCTTTCTTTCAGTCAGTTCCTTTTTATGAGGTATCCAATTAATTCTCCAGATGGTCCCCTTATGATTGCAAGATCACTGCTGTTAACAACCAGGGCTACATACTTTCTCCTGCATATACAGAAAAGGGGATATCTCCTTCTCAACCACTGAACAAATTTCTATGATATTCTCTCTGAATAGATTAACCTAATTCAGGTGTCTTTCTGTGAATCAATCTCTACAACTGAAATAATGCCATATAATGTCTGGCTTTGGCCAATTAGGGCTCACCCATGGATCCAACCTAAAATAAATCCTACCTATCGTGCATGGTTGCTACGCAATGCAGAGAAGAGTAAAAAGGAATTGGGGAGGCGACAAACTAACTATGTCCAATAAACTACATTTCCCTACAGTGCCTCATCTTAGCCTTAACAGGAAAAAAGTGTTGAATAAAAACTTAATACCTAACAAGAAGGGCTGTACTTATTTTTTATGAGGTAGACTCCTTTATTTATCGATTTTTACCATTTTTCATTCCCAAAAGGAATTTATATATGCTATATATATTATTATAGAAAAAGAAAACATGTACTCTTAAAAAATAATCTGTGATGAAGAATGTTCTGGGGAAAGCCAGCTGCCATATTGTGAGGAAACTCAAGAAACCTGTGGACAGACCTACAAGGTGAGGAACTGAAACCTTCCAACAACCATGTCAATGAACTTGGAAGCCAATCCTCCTTCCCCAGATGACTACATGCCCAGTTGCAGCTTGATTGCAGCCTCATGAGTGACTCTGATGAAAGAAATTGAGGAAGACACAAATGGAAAAATATCCCATATTCATAGATCAGAAGAATTAATGTTGTTAAAATGTCCATACTAGCCAAAGCCATCTGTAGATTGAATGCAATCTCTATCAAAATTCCAATGGTATTTTTTTACAGAAATAGAAAAAACTATCTTAAAATTTGTATGGAACAAATAAAGACCCTGAATATCCAAAGCAGTGCTGAAAAAGAAGAACAATGTAGGAGGCATCACACTTCTTGATTTCAAACTATACTACAAGGCTATATTAGTAAAAACAGTATGGTGCTAGCATAAAAGCAGACACACAGACCAATGGAACAGAATCAAAAGCCCAGAAATAAACCTCTGAATATACAATCAACTAATGTTTGACCAGGATGCCAGGAACACTCAATTGAAAAAGGATAGTCGCTTCAATAAACAGTGTTGGGAAAACCAGACAACCACGTAAAGAAAAATGAAACTTGACCCCTATCTTACACCACTCACAAAATTAACTTGAAATGGATTAAAGACTTAAAATAAGACCTGAAACCATAAATGTCCTAAAAGAAAACTTAGGGGGAAAGTTCCTTGACATTGGTATTGGCAACAATTTTTGGATATGACACCAAAAGCACACACAACATATGCAAAAATAAATAAGTAGGACTATCCCAGACTAAGAAGCTTCCACTTAGTAAAAGAAACAACAAAATGAAAAGAAAATAAAATCTATGAATGAGAGAATGAAGAAAACAAAATGAAACAAAACAAAACCTAAGGAATGGGGGAAAATAACTCCAAACCATATATCTGATAAGGAACTAATATCTAAAATATATAAAGAATTCATACAGCACAATAGCAAAAAAAGAAAAATCTGATTAAAAAATGGGCAAAAGCCAAATAAACATTTTTCCAAAGACATACAAATGGCCAATAGGTACATTAAAATATGTTCAACATCACTAAGCATCAGGGAAATGCAAATCAAAACCACAAGGAGATATCACCTCATACCTGTTAGGATGGCTATCATCAAAAACACAAGAGGGGGCTGGCCTGGCAGAGTAGTGGTTAAGTACATGTGCTCTGCTATGGTGGCACAGGGTTAGTTGGTTCAGATCCTAGGCGTGGACCTACACACTTCTCATCAAGCCATGCTGTGGCTGCATCCCACATACAAAATAGAGGACTATTAGCACAGATGTTAGCTCAGGGACAATCTTTCTCACCAAAAAGGAGGACAAGAGAGACAAGAGATAACAAGTGTTGGTAAAGATGTGGAGAAAAGGGAACACTTGTGCACTGTTGGTGGAAATGAAAATTAGTACAGCCACTATAGAAAACAGTATGGAAGTTCCTCAAAACATTAAAAATAAACCAACTGTAAGGCCTAGCAATCCCACTTCTGGGTTTATATCCAAAAGAAATGAAATCAGGGTCTTGAAGAGGTATCTTCACTATGTTTATTGCAGCATTATTCACAATAGCCAATATATAGAAACAACCTAAGGGCCTGGTAATGGATGAATGGATAAGAAGATGTGCTGTATATATCCAGTGGAACATTATTCAGCCATGAGAAAGAAGGAAATCCCACCTTTTGATACAACATTAATGGACCTTGTGGACATTATGTTAAGTGAAATAAGTCAGAGAAGGACAAACACTGTGCTAAGTGAAATAAGCCAGACAGAGAAAGACAAACACTGTATGATATCCCTTATATGTGAAATCTATAAAAGCCAAACTCATAGGAACAGAGTAGAATGGTAGTTGCCAAGGGCTTTGGGGTGGGGGAAATGGGGAAATGTTGGTCAAAAGGTACAAACTTCCAGTTATAAGATGAATAAGTTCTGGGGATCTCATGCACAGCATTGTGATTATAGTTAACAATACTCTATTATATACTTGAAAGTTGCTGAGAGTAGATCTTACACGTCCTCACCACAAAAAGTAAGTGATAATTATGAATTGTGATGAAGGTATTAATTAACACTATGGTGGTAATCATATTACAATATATAAGCGTATCAAATCAACACCTTGTACCTTAAACTTACACAATGTTATGTGTCAATTATATCTCAATAAATCTGGGAAGAAAATTATCAGAGATAAAGAGGGGCATTACATAATGATAAATGAGTCAGTTCTCCAAAAAGATATAACAATCCTTGATGCATATACACCTAACAACATAGTGGCAAAATATGTTAGATAAAAACTAATAAAACTGTAAGGAAAAATAGGTGAATTCACTATTATAATTGGATACTTCAACACCCCTCTATCAGTAACTGACATATCCAACAAACAGAAAATTAGTTAGCATATGGTTGAACTGAACAGTACCATCAATCAACTGGATTTAATTGATATCTATAGACTACCTCATTCAAAAACAGCAGAAAACACATTTTTCTCTTGCTCACATGGAACACTCACCAAGATATACCACATTCTGGACCATAAAACACACCTTAACAAATTTAAAATAATAGAAATCAGGGCCAGCCCAGTGGCACAGTGGTTAAGTTCACACGTTCTGCTTTGGTGGCCTGGGGTTCACTGGTTAAGAACCTGGGTGTGGACCTACACACTGCTTGTCAAGCCAAGCTGTGGTAGGCATCCCATATATAAAGTAGAGGAAGATGGGCACGGATGTTAGCTCAGGGCCAGTCTTCCTTAGCAAAAAAGGGGAGGATTGGTGGCAGATGTTAGCTCAGAGCTAATCTTCCTCAAAAAAAAAACAAGGTAAAAAAAATAATAGAAAGCATACAATGTATGCTGTAAAACCACATGGAATTAAAAATCAATAGCATTAAAATAGCTATCCAAAAATATTTGCACATTAAGCAGCAAGCATCTAAATAACACTTGGGTCAAAGAAGAAGTCTCAAGAGAAATTAAAAATATTTTGAACTTAATAAAAATGAAGATACAACTTTTCAAAATTTGTGGGATGCAGCAAAGGCAGTGCCTAGAAGGAAATTTATAGCATTGAAGCGTATATTAGATAAGAAGAAAGACCTAAAATCAATAAGCTAAGCTTCTACCTTAATAAACTAAAAGAACAGAAAATTAAATCCAAATTAAGCAGAGGAAAAGAAATAATAAAATGTGAATATTCCTTTCCAAGACCATGGTATAGCTCTCAATTTATGCAGGCATCCTTTGATATTATTTAGTAAATTTCTATAGTTTTTTAAATAAATATGTGGCATTCTTCTGCTTTGATTTATTCCTAGGTATTTAACATTATTTCTGAAATATCACCACAATGTGTCCCTGTGTGGGCTTATTATTTGTGATATTTTGATTTCCTGAAGAATATTCAGTATGTTCTTGAGAGCATTCAACTCTTTCTTCATTTGTGTAAAATTCTACTTATCTCATTATTTTTTCTAAAATATTATCTCACTCCACTCCCTCTATTCATTTGATCTGGAACTTTGACTTAAAAGATGTTGGAATTTACAGATTTATTTCACATTTCCCTTAATTTGTTTTTGATATGGCATCCTTTATCCCTTCACACTCTTCTGGAAAATTCCACAGGTTGGCCCTCCAGTCCACTAATTCACTCTTCTGCTTAGTTTTTTGTACTACCCATTCAATCAATATTCAACAACTAGATATTGAATGCATATTATGTTATGTTATGGTATATGTGCCTATTACATATTAATGAGTGCTGGAAGAAAAACAAAAATATACTCAGAGAACGGAGAGTGAGGGAGGTACTACTTTAGACAGAGTGATCTTAGGGGAAGTGACAACTGAACAGAGGCTTGAATCAAATGAGAATGTGGAAGCTGTAGGTACCTGAGGAAAGATCAGTTGCAAATGCACTGAGAGGAAATGTGCGATAACAAGGAAGTCATTGTGACTGGAGTTTAGTGAGGAATAAGAGAATTAAGAAAGATAAAGAGGTGAACTTGGGCAGATTATACAGAGCACTAAAGATTATTAGCAGGACTTTTGATTTTATTCATGTGTGATAGTCAGGGGAGTCCTTTGAACAGGGGAGAGGTATAATCTGATTTATAGTATAAGTGGATCTCTCATGCTGCTCTGTTAAGAGCAGATTTTAGGGGCTGGCCTGGTAGCACAGTGGTTAAGTTCGCACACTTGGCTTCAGCAGCCCAGGGTTCACCAGTTTGGATCCCAGGTGCAGACCTACATACTGCTTGTCAAGCCGTGCTGTGGCAGGTATCCCACATAAAATAGAGGAAGATGTTAGATCAGGGCCAGTCTTCCTCAGCAAAAAGAAGATTGGCAGCAGATGTTAGCTCAGGGCTAATCTTACTCAAAAGAGAAAAAAAAAGAATAGATTTTAGGGGGACAGGGGACAAGGATGGGAGAAAGGAGACCAATTAGGAGACTACTACATTAACTCCAGAAAGAGATGATATTGGTTTGTTGTTAAAGACTGAATGTTTGTGTACTCCCAAAACTCATATGGTGAAACCCTACCACCCAATATGATGGTAGTTGGAGGTAGGGCCTTTAGGAGATAATTAGGATTAGATGAAGTCATGAGGGTGGAGTCTTCATGAAGGAAGTTTGTGCCCTTTTAAGAGTCTCAAGAGAGTTTACTCCTCCTCTCTGTTCTCCATCATGTGAGGATACAGTGAGAATGATACCGAACCTCTTAATCTCAAATTCGTATGCCTGATGCACAATAAACCAAGCACCGAGACGTTGTGCTTGGAGACGGAGAAAGGTTTACTCAAATTGGCCAAGCTGAGAAGGTGGGAGCATGGGTTCTCTCAAGTCCACCTTAGCAAGAGAAGAAAGCAAGGGGTTTTACAGAGTTAGGGGGTGTGGCAGGAGGAGGTTCAGAGAAACAAAGGGGTAATCCGTGTTTCTTTTACTCCTGCTAAGCCCCTGGGAAATCTAACTTCTGGATGTCAATAGCAGCTGGGGGCTGGTTATCTGGTGATCCTTGAAGGCATTCTTTTTCTTCTGTAAAACAAGCTCATAAATCCTTGTGACCCTTGAGTCACTCCTCAGGTTAAACAGGAAAACAGCAAATTGAGAAGATTAACTTCTTTTCATAACAAGGTCAAAGGTAATCTTATTGAATATTTACAGTAATCCTCAGGTACCTGGCCTCAAGAAGCCAACGGTTTGCAACTTGGAAGAGGATCCTCATCAGAACTGTACCATGCTGGCACCTGAATCTCAGACTTCCAGCCTCCAGAACTGTGAGAAATAAATTTCTGCTATTTGTATGCTACCCAGTCCATGGGTGCTTTGTTATAGCAGCTGGAAAGGACTAAGACAGAAATTGGTTACTGAGAAATGGGGATGCTATTGTAATAAATACCTAAAAATATGGAAGTGATTAGGGAACTGGGTAATAGAGGCTGGAAGAGTTTTGAGGTGCATGCTAGGAGCCAATTTAGCCATGAAGGGAATTTTAAAGGCAATTCTGATTCTGGTGAGAGCTCAGAAAGAAAAGAAGAGAACTGCAGATAAAGCTTCCATCTTCTTAGAGAATATGTAAGTAATCATGATCAGAATGTTGCCAGAAATGTGGACAATAAGAGAAATGAGAAACATTACCGGAAACTGAAGGAAACTTGATCCTTGTTATAAAGTGGCAAAGAACTTGACTGAGCTGTATTCGTGTTCTAGTATTTTGTGGAAGGTAGAACTTGCAAATGATAAAGTTGGATATTTAGCTGAAAAGGTTTAGCAAAATGGAACTTAAAGATTTGGGAAATTCTCAGCCTATCCATATTGCAAAAAATGAGAAAGCATGTTTGGATGAGAACTCTAGGGGTGTGGCTAAGGGACTTTATGATAAGGAGATTAGCATGGATGTGAGCCATGAACTTAATCAGCCACCTCAGTAAGAAAACTGCAAGTTTGGACTGAAGTGGGAGGAGATGGGAAGAAAGGAAGAAAGGCTGTTGGACTTTTTGGATTTTATAAGACAGGACCATAGAGTTATTTGGCTGCAAATGCATGCTATTCTTTATGATAAGGGAACAATGACCCCGATTGTGATTCAGAGATCATTGGGACTGCCTCCTCAATTTCAAAAGCTGCGGAGGGGAGATCATCCAGCAGAACCCTGGGAGCACAACCCCTGTCCAGTAAAGTTCCAGGGACAAGACTGCCACCCCAGTTGGTCCAGAAGGTGGACTGCTGCCCCAGTGGACCTGGAGGGCAGAATATGGAGCCAAAGAGAATTGTCCTTGAACCTTAAGGTCTCACGAAGTTTGTCTAGCTAGATCTGGACTTGCTTGTGACCTGTCACCCCTTTCTTTCCTTCCAAATGGGAATGTCTACCCTATGCCTGTCCCACAATTGTATTTTGGAAGCACATAACTTGTTTGGTTTCACAGGTTCACATCTGGGGAAGAATTTTGCCTCTGGATGGATTGTACCTTAAGTCCTATCCATATCTGATTTAGATGACATTTATATGAAACTTTGAACTTTAGACTTTAGAGTTGATGCTAGACTGAGTTAAGACTTTTGGGGCTATTGGGATGGAATGAATGTATTTTTCATGTGAGAAAGATATGAATTTGAGGGAGCCAGCAGTGGTATGTTATGGACTGAATGTTTCTGTCCCTCCAAAATGTATATGATGAAACCTTATCCCCAAATGTGATGGTATTAGGAGGTGGGGGCTTTGGGAAGTAATCAGGATTAGATAAGGTCATGAGGTTAGAGCCCTCATAAAGGTCACAAGAGAGCGTCCTTCTCCTCTCTGCTTTCTGCCATGTGAGGTTACAAGAAGTCAGCAGTCTGCAACTGGGAAGAGGGCCCTCATCAGAACTGACTCTGCTGGCACCTTGATCTTGGACTTCCAGCCTCCAGAATTGTGAGGAAAAAATTTCCTGTTCTTTATAAGCTACGTAATCTATAGCACTTTGTTATACCAAGCTAAATAGACTAAAACACTTGGCCTTCGGGTTTCTAATTTCAAGAATTTTCCCATGATCTCTAATCATTTCTGTCATATGGCCTAAAAAGGGAAGCAGGTATCTACAGCACAGGGATTGAATTGTCTGGATAAGTGTGCAGAGATAGCCATCTAGTTGTCTTGTTAGTTTGTCTTAAGTCCCTGCCCGCTTCTGGTTTCTTCTGTCTCCACATATGGAACGCCTTTAGTGCTGATCCTCCCTTTCTGGTAGCATAATGTTCTCATGCTTAACCTTGATTGCAGCTTCCTTCTGAGACTCTGCTTCCCTCTTAGGCTTACTGTCTACTTTCCAGTTTTCAATGATCCCTCACAATTTCTGGTCCACTGAGAATATCTCTTATTGATTTTCAATGTCTGTCTCTCTCTCTCTTTCCATATGTGTATGTGTGTATATTCATCTGTACGTATGTGTGTGTGTATATATATATGTGTGTGTGTGTGTGTGTATTTGTATGTGTTTGTGTACTTGTTTAATCTATTTCCATTTGTACCTATAATTTTCTGAGTTAGGTGCCAGAAAGAAACATCTTTGTCTCTATACTTACCTGGAAGGTAAATGTTTAAATAAATTTTTAAAAAATGGTTCCTTGAGCAAAACATACCATGCACGACACTTTGTGGTTACTATAGATTACACTGTGTATACACTTTTGATGATGAGTGCATACTTCTTTTCTCTTGACATTTGATGTTTCAGAAGAAATTTAGTAATTTGATGGCTGATGTTGATTACTTAAGCCCTGAGGCATTATCATTGTACTGTATCCATTCAATGGAAAGATTATTCAGGAGTTCTTGTTTCAAATAATGATCAGATCCATCATCCTCTATATTTGCCTGGTTACTTTTGTGTATAACAGCACAAAATAAATGAGATTCATATTCACTAAACATAGTTAGTTTTCTGTATTACAGGATCCCAGACTATAGCACTAGCTCTGATCAGCCATCTCTAGGAAGGGAGCTTTGGGTTACTAGAAGCCAGTTACTTTCTGGCCTATCTTCTGATGATATATCCCTTCCAGAGCAGGATCATCACAGAACACACATTTTGATGATGGACTAGTCTTCTGTTTCCTCTTCTAGTTTAAGCCTGCACAAAGGCAGTGTTCGAGGGGAGTGCTTCAGATCCTGTATCCTCTTGATTGTTCTTTGTCCTTTAACATAATATTCTTATTGTTGTAATTCAGATAACAACTGCTCACCTGAGGACTCCCAAGAGTCCTTCTCCTTGGGTGATGGACCCAAAGGAAAGATCTCTGGAGCCTTGTTGGGACACATCAGAGTTGTACATAATGAATGAATGAAGGCATTGCAGCACAGAGCCCAAGGCAGAGACAATGTTGTGGAATTCTCTGTAATGAGGACTAAGATTTTCTTTGGGGAAAAATGCAGACAGAGTAGCTGTGAGCACTGCTATCAGTGGCTTCTGAATGCTGACACATCATGGGGCACATAAAAATATAGAGAAATTTGGTCTACCTATTTGCAAAATAACATCTAGAGAAAAAAGTAAAACTTGTAATTCAGTAAATGGATGGTCTCCACCAACAATTTTCAAACATTTTAGATAGAAAGTACCCTCACTGGTTCATAAAAAAGGCCATTCAAGCAGGTAACAATCCTCTCATACTATTTAAAAGTTCATGGTTATAATGAATAGAGAGAATAATGCTGTTTTAACAAGCACTACATGGAGAAACATGATAAATTTGTTGCTAATTGAGACCTGAATCCTACCAGTATGCTGTTACATCATTAACAGAAGCCTGTCTGCAGACCCCTCATATTATTTAAAAAGAATTACTTGCCTACACAAAACCAGTGCTCCAGGAGTGGGAAATACTAGGTTGACTGCAGAAAAAAAGCTGGGAGTAAAAATTGAGTAGACACACCCAAGCATAATTCTTAAGACTAGGTTATAATAATATAATAATTATAATGATAATAATGATTCTCCTTTAATATAACCACAAAACAGTGAAACACTGGTATGATCACAAGAAAGAATGAATTACAAAGAAACACTTTTCTCTTCTGAATCTAACAAGAATGACTCATCTTTATGCAGATCCAAATCCAACAATCACAAGATGCTCCCTGAACATTAAACTTCCACCTTTCCTTCCTTTTTCCTTGCTCCTTCCCTCCCCCATTTCTTCCCTCCCTTCCTTTATCAAACACAATTCACCAAGCTTATGGATGACATAAACCTAATGGGAGGACATTTTCACTGGCACTTGAATGGTTCTGTCCCCTAAGAAATATCCTGACTCGCATTAAGTCTCATCATTGTTTCCTCAGAATCAAGCCCCCTCCTCAGAATTTTAGGAAATAACTAGAAAATAATTAAGAAAAGGAGAGACTTTATTGGAATTTTACCCATTGTTTGAATCTCACTTACAAGGATTAATGAGCAGGAGATGGAAGCTTTTGTTGTAGGAATATAGTAAGACTTAGAGCCTTTATAACAACTATTTGTTGATTTAGTAGAAATTGTGTTTCAATAGCAAGGTCATTCATCAGCATGAGGCACTAGCAACAATGTGCCCAGGAAAATCAATTTTCCAGAAGACTCAGAGCTTACCAGAAGTCTTATGCTCTGAAGGCAGGAGATTCAGTTTGGTTGCTGATGAGTAAAAAGGAAGAATAAAAATGAGCATTTAAACCAAGGTACACATCATCATCGCGCTGTGTCAAGTTTTATCAGTCAAAGCTGGTTAACAAAATTTTATGGATTTAGTAACCTTTTTATAGCAGAAATAAATCATTTGAGTTTCAGAAAATCTGAGACACTCAGTACTTCAGAGGGACTTTCTTTCTGGATATGAGAATTTATCATAATCATCATCATCATCTTCTTCATCATAATTATTTAGCATTTTGGTTAATTACTGTAGAAGTTATAATATTTTATTGCTCTCAAGGCCATAATAAAGAAGCATACTATTCAATTACTCATCAGTAACATTTTCATATCTATTTTCTACCCAACAATTTTTCCTCCACATTTAGGATTAGGGACAGCACATGTTGCAGGTAAATTTTTCATCTAGGGTAGAGTTCTCACTACTACCAGCTCATTTATCTCTATCTTGCTTTTTAAGAAAACGACAGCTGAAGTAAACCATGAATGGAGGTCTGTAGCTCTGGAATGAGTGTGATAGACCAGTGACTTTGGTCAGGGGACCAAAGGCTTTGGGACAGGGGAAAGTACCCATATAAGCCCTGGTCAGAATGGACAGGCTATAGACATTCGGTATTGAGATGGCACCTAGAGGAAGAAGGTCAGGTGTGTGTTAGGACACTTGAAGAGAGGATGAAAATGACAATACTTAGAAATCACCCACTTCACAATTTTACTGAGAGCTGACACTATAATAATCTGACCTGTATATTTACCATGTAACACCCCAGAAGGGAAAGCTTGGAACGAACTTAGCTTGAAAAGGTATAATTAGGCTACCAATCCTTTTGGAATGGCAGGCAACATTCTGCTTAGTAAATCACACTTATGCAATAAAATCTTGTTGCCTAACTTTTCAAATGATAAAACTGAGCCTCAGTGAAGGAAAAAATTCACCCAAGATCATCTAGGCAGAAAGTAAGGGACAGGACTAGCAGCCAGGTCCTAGGAATCCCAGGCGTAAGTGTCTTCCTAACTTCATTGATTGTTTCTGCAACTGGCAGAATATCAAGTGCCACAAAGCTAATACCACCCTTTTAAAATGTGTTTGTTCAGAGTCCTAGGCTGTCCTGACCCTAGGGAAACTAGAAGTTGCATTTGCTAGTTACAGTATGTTCACCTCTGAAATTACATGTCGCTATTACTCAGAAAACACTCCATTCTAAAGCCAAGTTTGATACTACTGAGAATACTATTTCTTGGGAAACTGCTTTGCTTTCTTATTGATGGTCTAAATGTATTCAAAGGACTCAGAGGAGATCTCTCTTTGTCTCTGAGATATCCAGTATAGCTTTTTTGGGTAGTTTATTATTATTATTATTATTAATCTCACTTCACAAATAGGTACATAACATCCTAAATGGTGATATCTTCCTCAAGGTCATGTAGCTAAGAAACTGTGGAATAGGGACTAAACTTCAGATCCTACTCCTACAGTGCTTTGCATTTGCTACCCTTGACTGTGAATAACTCTCTGAGATATGTTGGATGGAGACTAAGATTAGCTCCTCTGAAAATAAAATGAATTCAAACCTCTATGAGTTATGTATGTGTTTCATAATTACAGTATGTGTGGTAGACAGTGATAGGAGCTGAGCCATTACCTCAAAGAACCAGAGTGGGAAAGAAACTGACAACAAAAAGTTCTATGCTTAGGAACAAAATATTCCCTGAAGTAGGAAATGTTGGCTCCACAGGGGAAAGAGAAAGGAATGAAGATCGATGGCTATTTTCCACAAATCCTTTTGAAAACTCAGTCCACCGGGGAAGTAACTATTCATTTTACGCAATTATAAGATATTTATACTTCATGATTTATTCAGAACCAAGTGCTGAGATGCAATAAGCAATGTGTGCTCATTTATGAAAAGGGGTCTTCAGGGGACAATTGGATATTAAACTTAATTCTTCCTATGTAAGTGTATTCTGTGTTAGGACACCTTTGTTCACTGGAGGAAATTGAGATTTTGTTCAATTTTAAATGGAAAGTTTAGTAAATATTTCTTATTCAGCATATTTTGGAATGGGTTGGATGCCTGCAAATAAAAAATTATTTTTAATGAAGAGCTAATTTTTATTATTTATGGTAGTTTTTATTTTATGCCAACACAAGGACTTGAGAACTATTAAGAACTTGAGTTTATGAAACTGCCCCCATCAAGCAGCTGTAAGAAGAAAATTATTCACCATGGAAATATACTAAGACTTTTTCTGCCATGAAGGTAGAAAATAGCTGCAGGTAGGGTTATGAACATTTAGCTGTGTTCCCTTGGTATTAGAAGATGCTCGTGTTCAAACCTGAAATCCTATGATTGATTGTGGTTTCTACGACAGAGAAATCTCCCTCACTTGAAGCCTTGTCTCACTTAATTCCCTTCCACACATGAAGCCATCTTCATAGAACATAGCTTTCACCATGTTATCATCAAAATCAAGGATCTTCAATAGTTCTCAACACCTGGCAACTAATGATTCTCTAAGAAGCTGCCTCATGTAGTAGAAATAACATAGGATTTGGAGTTAGACAAAGCTGAGTTCTAATCCTTGCTCTCCAATCTCTAATGTTTGCAAGTCATTCAAAGTTTCTGAATTTCATTTTCTTCTCCTCTAAAATGAGACCATGCATATCTACCTCCATGGTTATTTTGACTATCAGAGATAATGTTGATGTAGATTGTTTTAGAAGGGCCTCAATAATTCCTCCCACCCCAGCAAGCATACTACTTTTCAATGTGACTTAGCAGCTCCTTCCATCACAAAGTAGAATCTATTTCTCCACTTCTAAATCTGGAATTGGACATGTAATAATCTGTGGTCAATTAAATATTAGCAAACATGTTGAAAGCAGAGGCTTTAAAAGCACTTGCATGCTGAATCTTGCCCTCTCCTTCCCTTTTTGAAACCTAGTCTCCAAGTGAACGAAGCCTGAGTTGGTCTGCTGGGTGATGAGAAATACATGACCCTTCCACCTGCATTGCTGCAGTTGACAAGAAGCCAACTCCCAGAAGCTAACTGCAGGTGTGCGAATGAGCCCAGCCAAGATAATCAGAAAGAGTGTCTAGATGAGCCCAGCCCAAATTCTCAAGTTGAAAAATCATGAACTAAATACATGTTTTTTGTTTTAAGTCACCAGGTTTTGAGGTAGATTCTTATGCAGCAAAAGTTAAGTGATACAAATGTATGTAAAAAGTCTGTTACAGTCCGTGGGCTGTAATTCATGCTTTAAATTATCTTTCCTCATCTCCCTAATATAGCTTGACCTGAACTTTCCAAATTTTTGTTGCTTACTTACATAAATTTTCCCAAAGCATTGACATAGCAACCATGCTTCTTTCTTTCCATCTGTGAAAATCTACTTTTCTAAAACCTTTCATGATTTAAACATTTATTTCAAATCTCAACACCTCAAGAAGGCCTTCTTTAGCTATTGTAGACTACCATGATCACTTTTATTTTTCTGATTCTCTATTATTTATAACCTAAAATATACAATGTAGCACTTTAGGTATTAATTCACTGTCCTTTAATAATTGATTCATATGTTCGGATCTTCATTCAGTGAATAAATAAATATTTATTGAATTGTTACCAGATGCAAGACCATGTGATAGATTTTTGAGACATAGAAATGAGTGAGATATGACTTTACTCCAAAGTTATTCACAGTAGTAGGAAATGCAGACAAATAATCGTGATACAGTGCAATTTGTGCTATAAGAGAGGGAAGTATAGTGGTGGCACAAAGGCAGTTTTGAGGGTCAGGAAAATCTTTACAGAGGAACATATATTTTAGAACTCCAACCTCCCCCCCCCCCCATATCATTCTGGTGAACTCAGTCTTCCAGTATTCAGGGGGAAGAGTGTATACAAAGTTATTGAGAAACTGTGCACTTAATCTTTGGTGCATCACAACACTATCAGTTTTTCCTGAGTGTTTATTGTGAAATTGGCGTTGTTATTCCTGTTTTACAGATGAGTAAACTGAGGTTTTAAGTGTTAAACAACTTACCAAAGATCTTGGTTTTTCTCCAAACTAGACTGCATGCATTTTGAGGACAACAACCACATCTTCAACCTCTATTTTCAATAAAGTTTATAGGACCTATGGAATGAAAGATAAACAGGACCTGAATATAGTAGTTTTCTATCATGGGTTAAGAAATAATTCAGTGGCTTCTCCTTAGTGTAAAATACGAAACTTGGTCTACAGGTCCCTGAAGGAACTGTCACTAATATATCTCTACAAGTTCCACTCATACTTGACTCAACTGTATGCTCTAGCCATACTGGGCTTCTCTCAGTTCTTAGAATATGCCAAACCCTCTTCTAGGCCCTAACACCTGTTCTTCCCTCTGCCTGGAATGTTCCCCTCCTCTGTGAGTCTCCTTCATCCCTACTTCTGACCAATTCCTACTCATGCTTCAGGTTTCAGCTTAAGCATCACTTCTTTAGAAGGAAACCATGAGTCAATCTCCAGACTAAGTCAAGTCCTCCTATTAGAGACACCCACAGAATTGTATGTATCTATATATTAACTACATATTTACATTTTGTCTTTTCCTCTATACTGATAACTTTCTAATAGGGTCTCTTTTTCACCGTTTTGTCCCCGATGGCAACTGGCATATAATAGGCATTCATAACATCCATTCATTAATTTGGTGAGCAATCTGTGCCTGTCCTGTGTAGAAATAGGTATTATGTTGTGCTGCAAAATATTTCATTTGGTGTTTTATTAAGGCTTTAAATTCCATCATGCTTGAAAGGGGTCTATGCACATTGTATCCACTCTGCACTTGGATCCATATTGTACATTTAGTATCTTGATTGAGAATGAGAGACATGTGACCCCAAGCAGTCACAGCTAATACAAACATTTCACTTCCATCCACTTGGCATTGTCTAAAACTAGATATCAAATTGATCATTGGAAATGTAATTTTTTTTTTTACTGATCAACTAATGTTTGCTCCTGGGAAGCTTTCTTTAAGAAGGTCTGAGTAGCTATTTCCATCAACTTGCAGGGATATTCTATTAAAAAAGGAGCCTATTTGGTCATGAAATGCTTGTTGGATAAATTTTGTTTGTGGCAGATGTTTCCCTTTAGATATGATTTGTCCATAGGGTTAATACCTAATGTTTTTAAATTCTTAAAAAATAATAAAGTCACTGAATCACCATCAGTGGAAATTGTTGTTTGGAACCGCTTCCTATCTTTACTCAATCACAATATGAGAACCAAATAGTTTTGAGAATGCTGACTCCAAGAAGCATAACACAAGGGTTAAAACTCAACTCCTATAGTAGGATAAAACTGAGTTTGAATTCAAGCTCTACCATTGTGTAGTGTGTAGTGGTGGGACTTTGAGCAAGTACTTAATCTTTTCAGTCTAAGTTTTCTTATCTGTGAAATAGAGATCACAATAGTATCTGCCTCACTGGGTTGTTACAAGGATTAAAGGAGATAATGCATGTTAAGTACTTGACTAAAGTCAACTGTGCTTACCTTTTGCTCAAGGAAATTATTTAATATCGAAATTCTTGATAATGATTATCATAAAGAAAAAGGATTAGGGAAACCCTTTTAAGCATGGGAATTGAATGTACAAATGCATGGAACTAGAGCTACAAAAAGAATATGAAGTATATTTAGGTGTCAGTGAGGAGAAGCCTCTACCTTGATGGAAGATTTTATGAAGAAGACTAATAAGAGACCAGATTGGAGATATGAGTACTGAAGATAAGAGGATAAGAAATTGGAACTCTATACTGTAAGCAACAGGGAGTCATTAAAGTTAACTGTTTTCCAAACACCAGTTTTTCAGCATATGTTCTGCTATAATTTCAAAGTATCAGAGGAAGCTTTCATTTTTACCAATTGCCAGGGACTGAATTGTGTCCCCCCAAAATTCTTATGTGGAAATATTACCCCATTCCATGTGATGGTATTTGGAGAGGGGGTGTTTGGGAAGGAATTAGGTTTAGATGAGGCCACGCACGAGAGCAGGGACTTCATGATGGGATTACTGCCCTTATAAGAAGAGAAAGAGATGCCAGAGTTATCTTTCTCCCTGCCATGTGAGGACACAGTGAGAAAATGGCAGTCTACAAGGCAGGAAGAGAGCCCTTATCAGAAAACAACTGCTGGTGTTCTGATCTTGGACTTCCAGCCTCCAGAACTGAGAAAATAATTTTCTCTTGTTTAAACTTCCCAGTCTATTATATTTTGTTATGGAAGCCCAAGGAGACTAAGATAGCAACCATTGAGAAATAACTCTGTTTGAAAATCATGTATTTTTTTTAAATGATGTCCTGGTATAGCATGAATTTATAGCTGCAAGTTCTTAAACATTAAGCAGTGGATCTCAGGGTATCAAACACCCTAGCTTTCTGGGTGATAGATGTTAAGAACAATTTAGTAAAATATAGACATTAAATAACTATCAGGAGAATACTGATAAGCAAGGAAAATTACTGCTCTCAGAGTAGAAATTGTTGTCAAATATTCGTGCTTCTGATATGCACATGCACTAGATGTCCATAATCACCAGTATCTTTATGCTACCAAGATACAGGAATGGGAAAAGTAGAGCCCCAAAGAAAAGGAACTCAAAACCAATGAAAAATTTCTTTAGAAGCAAAGGGCAGTTATGGATTCATTCATCCATTTACTCATTCATTCATTAAACATGTGTTTGTTGTTGACTTATGCCTTCTACTTGGTGAAGGTCACTTTTAGCTTCAAGGGAAACTATAGGCAATCTTGAATGAGTCAAAAAGGTAACAATAGAAAGCTCAGAGATAAGGGTATGTCCTCTCAATTTAGGTAAGTAGCTAACCAAGCAGACAAAATAAACCTTCTGGTTATGAGAGAGAGAAACCATCACCAAAAATGTGAAAACCTCCTCTGATGCCTGAATATCAAATTGTCATGACTGCTTCTTACATGGTCAGACAAGTTTAAATTAACTTTAAATACTGAAAATGGGCTATTTTTTGACCCTGAAAAAAGATTAAATTGTGGTGTGTCTTTAACTTTTCTCAAAGGTTTACCAAAGTACACAAATTCTTATATGTTTTAAAATTGTGCTGTAGTTTATTTCCTGCTTAATTATTGTACTTTAACAAATAAATATGCTCAACTGTTGAACAAGGACTCCTTGTAGTTTTGAAATATTTTGAATTTAAAAGCATAATGCCTTTAACCAGAACCATAGAGTGTAGTTGTTCCAAATACAAGACTACTATTGTACCAATATCAACATGGTAAAAGGTGATCTTTGTTGAGGGCCAAATAGTTAGGCATAAAGGGTATTTTTCCATCATTTCAAAACATTATTGAAAGCAAACAACTAGTTATTTTGAAAACAACTAGTTTATAACCATTATTACATTGAAGTTAGGTAACTGTTTTTGTCAATTCATTTATGTAGACACAACCTTGGAGTGATGTCAATTATTGTAAATTTTTGGAACTACTCATATTTTATTACCTTTGGCATACGTATTTTCTTCTCTTTTCCATTTTTTTAAAATTTGGCCCTGAGCTAACATCTCTTGCCAATCTTTTTTTTTTTTATTCCTTCTTCTCCCCAAAGCCTCTCAGTACATAGTTGTAGATTCTATTTGTAGGTCCCTCTGGTTCTGCTATGTGGGATGCCATCTCAGCATGGCTTGATGAGTGGTGCTAGGTCTGTGCCCAGGATCCGAACTGGCGAAACCCTGGGCCGCAGAAGCAGAATGCGTGGACTTAACCACTTGGCCATGGGGCCGACCCTGGCATACGTATTTTCAAATACACTCTGCATATTCAATGTATTTAGAAGAGACAGTCTAATAATAACTATTACACGTTTATATGCGTATAACTTTACATTACTATTTTATGTACACTTTCTCATATGATCCAACAACGTTTGAGTTTTTTTTTCTCACTTTACAGATTAATGATTGATATTAATTGATGCTCAGAGAAGTAAAGTGGTTCACCCAAGATCACAGTTAGTACGTGGCAAACACATCACTAGAATTCAGGTATCTAACTCTCAGTTCAATGCTGCTTCCATTGCACTAAGCCAAGCATCTCTTTTCTCAGAGAAAAGTAAGATCATCACCTTGAAATTCCTTCTTTAGAAGACTTTAGTTTTTTGCTCTTTTCTTCATTAATCTTCATATTTCCTTATGTCTCAAATCATGGCCTTCTGTCACTATCAACAATATACAGAGTTTTATTCTTCACCCGCCAGCGTAGAACCACAGCTTTCTTCATAGGGAAGGTCCTATAGGCAATTTTTTATGGTGTTTGTAAGAAGCATACTCAGGAAATAGCAGTTCATCATTGAGACACTGGTGGTCTGTTCTTATGACTAAGACAGGACATGGACAATTCTGGATAGAAAAGAAAAGTTGTATAACTTTCTGTCATATTTTTCAGGTAATCAGTAGGCTGAGTTTTTGAAACAACAACTGTAGGGGATTGAACACAACAGGGTTCTCAGTAGATCCTAGGTGTGCTAATTGATTGTCATGAGGATCTGGATCTCTTAGACTTTATGGAATGTGATAAAGATGAGCAATCATATAGATCAGCATTGTCCAAGAGAAACACAATGTAAGCCATATATGTATTATTACATTTTTGAGTAGGCACACTTAAAACGTGGAAATAAACAGATAAATTGAATTTAATAATTTATTTCAGTTAACCCACTATATCCAAATATAATTTTAACATGCAACAAGCATTTAAAATTGTTAGCGATATATTTTACATTCTTTTCTAATTGTAAGTTTTTGAAATCTGGTGAGTATTTTCACTTACAGCACATAGTTTGGATCAACCATCTTTCAAGTGTTTAATAGTCATATATAGCCAATGTTTGCTATATTGGACAGAAAATCTGGAAATTTTACTGAAGACCGTTTCAAGTAGGGTCATGGGAATACTGGATTGCTTCTATCATTTGGAAAAAGATGAAGGTACACTTTCATGCCTGTGGATATGAGCCACATAAGGTGAGGATAGAAGTGGACTAAAGCAGGGTTTCTCAACCTCGGCACTATTGACATTTTTGGCCAGATAATTCTTTGTTATTGTGAAGGGACTGTTCTGTGCATTATAGGATGTTTAGCAGTATTCCAGTAGGTCTCCTTCCAGTTGTAACAACCAAAAATGCCTCCAGAACATGCCAAATGTCCCTGGGGGGTGGGTGGGGAGTGTCATCTCTGTTTGAGAACCAGTGATCTAAAGAATGCTTCCAACCAAATTTTTTTAGACTCAGACTGGATGTTACACAAAGCAAAGATTCTCGAACTCTGAGTCCTGAATATCAATCCTCCACTTCATTGTCAATGTGTGCTTTATGGATGGTTAGGTAAGAGGATCAACACGATTTAGTAACTTGTTCAGTGTCTAATGTTACCAAGGACAATGATTTTGAACCCAGATTGAATTCCTTTCTTCAAAAGTCAGCAAGGATATTCTTGAACCTCTTCCAGAAGTAGGAAGTAAAAGAGTGGATGGTTCAGAGAAAACTAATTTAAACCACAGAGAGAAAAAAAGACATGTGTTTTGCAAATGGTAAATTGTGAAAGGTTATAGGCACATATACCTTATTTGGTCTAAGAAACATTGCTCAGCTTTCAAAACCCTCCAAAATCTGCCCCCTTTTACTTATCTAAAATATCTCTCATAGCTTCCCAAATAGAAGTCTGAATCAGTTAGACATATTTCCTTATAATTTGCTGAATATGCGATGGTCCTTCCCAAGGTCATGCATTTGTTCATGCTGTTTCTTTTACATAGGATGCTCTCGGCATTTCCTTTTACCAACGTAAATTTCACTTATTTTTAGGATCTTGTTCAAGCCCTAGTTTATGACTTAATTGGTTTATAGTGATCAATCTTTTTTGGTTTATGCTGAGACAAATTGAGTGTTAAGTTGGGAGGTGCTATTTTGTGTAGACTAGTCTTATAACCATAGTGAAAGTGTAAATTCCCAGAAGGCAGGGGCCTTCCTTTTTTTATCTGAACACAAAAATACATAGACCCTCCAGACAGTACCCAGAAGTATGTTGCAGGCTGAATTCTCTGAGAAGTAGTTTCTTGGTTGGAGTTTAGTGGGCTGGATGTTTATTAGGGAGTATTCTTGGGATCAATATTACGGAAGAGAAGAGAAGAAAGTAGAATTGATCAGAGGGAAAGATTGAACTGCAATGTAGGTCCAAGAGCCTTAGCCAATCCCACAGGAAGCTCTAGAACTAGAATGGTCTTCAAGTGGCCAAAATTGCCAGACTTTTGTAACCTTACCTCAAAAAGTCATTATATGGGCTTCCTCTAACAGGAGATGAACTTGGACAGTCCCTGAAGGGGCTGAGTGCACTTTCAGCAGCTATGTCAACAAATCCTTCCCTGGAGGGGGATCTAGAAGACACTTTCCATATCTGTCACAAAGTGATTGATGTATAGAAGGAGTTCAGTGAATGTTTATTGAATACTACAAGATTTTTCCAGTGGTGCTAGCTAGCAGAATGCATTAGGAGAAATTTTTGTTTGTCAATCTGTGTGAGTGAGCCTATTTGATAGCCAGTCAGATGGCTTTTCTAAGGAACACTCCCCTTCCAAGTTAAGAAGAGTGACTCGGTATTTGTGAGGCACCTCAAATTACTTCATCAAGGAGTAACAGTTATAATGGTTTTGAAATATCTCCAATAAATGTTACATTATCAAACAGATCTTGAGACTAAGGCAGCATAAAAACTTTGCTGGATATGTCAAGTTAGCCTAGTACACTTGCTGAAAAACTGTGTTTATGCTTGCAGGTTCAACGATGTTAAAAGAAAGCAAATAAATCAGGCCCTCAATTCCTGAGTCTGCTATTCCCTTTCTTCTATAGACAAAGGAAAGAATGGCTGGAGTAGGGTGGTGGGCAACACATTTATTTAGTTGATACTATATACCAAATCCTTTATATACTTATCTGTTAACCCCTGCAGTAATCTTGGGAAATAGGTAGCACTATTTCTAGTTTTGCAAATGAGAAAACTAGCTCTGAGATGTAAAATTATCCCTGGTCCCATCACCATCTTCACCATCATCATCACCATCATCATCACATCATCAACATTGCTAAAACATACACAGTGCTTGCTTTGTGGTAGACATTCTTCTAAGAGTTTTACATAAGTAAACTCATTTACTTCTAATAACTGCCTTACGAAGTAGGAAGTATTGTTATTCACATTTTACAAATAAATAACTGAGGCACAGAGAGGTTTAGTCACTTGCTCAAGGTCATGCTGAAGTGGCAAAGCTGAAGTTTGAAGTCAGGCTGCTTGTCTCTAGTCTCCATCTTCTTAACCACTAAGCAAACTTGCCTAACTTGTAAGAGGCAGAAATGCGGCATAAAAAGAAGTCTGTCTTATTCTGAAGGCAGCCATTTTTCACTATACAAGGGTGCCTCCAAAAGCACCATGCTTGTACATTTTTAGGAATCATTCTCTTTTGATAGCAGGCAGGTTCCACGTGGCAAATTCATGGAATGATTATGTGGTGACCTTTAGGAAAGGTGTGCATTTTAGCAGGTCACTGCATGTGATTTCTCTTCAGAAATTATGAGCAAAGGTGGCTGGGAATTGGATTTCACATTTGATATCTTCTAGAAAATAAAATTTTTCTCTTTCTAATTAGTACAGCCATCAAAAATTTCTGAGACTTATTTGGCCTTGTCTAGAACTTGCTGCCGTGTTTGAAGTGCCCCAAGTGACAGGAGAAGGCCAAAAACAAGTCCCAGCAACAAGAGTTTTAGTAGGATTCCAGCTGCCAGATTCAATCGTGACAGAAACTTAGCCAGCTCCCACAGAATTACCCTCCAATTGTATCCTCTCCAAGTGAATTGCAAACTTATCTAGAACAGACATTGAATATTGTTTGTATCCCCATCCCCTTGCACAACAGAGGGTAAATGAGGTTTTGAAACTGTGCCTATGGAAACTTACCAGTAACTGAATCATAGGACTCATATTTTCTTGACCATTTTGAAAATACTTTTTTTTAACTCAGTGTAACATATTAAAATGAAATGCTTTCAATCTCAGTGTTTCTGAAGAGGACCATGGGTTGAGAACAGTCCAATAGGTGCCAAATATCCCGACATCCTAAAGCAAGGGGCTATATTAACAATCTAGACCACAATACCATGCTAATATATTGTGAAACAGGTTTTGTTGCCATTAGCCAGCCCAAGATTCAATAAGGCTGAGATGGGGGAATGCATTGACATTGTGAATTTGAAGAATGAAGGTGAGAATGAATAAAGTTGCTTCTTGCTTGAAGCTCTTTCCAGTAAACTTTGCCTCATTCCAATAACTCAATGACATGAAATTTCCCATGAGTACCACATTGATCTTTTCTGTAATTCAGCCATTGAAGGCTATCACCCTAGGAATTTTATTTTCACATGAAAATTACAATTATCTTCTGCCTTATCCAGACTCTGATAGTAAATATTATTTTCCAATAAAATTAATCTTTGGGGGCAAATTGTAACTATATACCAGGATTCTTGTCAATTAAATATACATAGAGACCAATACTATATTCAGATTTTGCTAGAAATCAAAATGTTGAGGCCAAAAACTGGCCTATCACTGAACATGTGGCAGGACTGGTACTTAAAGATAGAGGCTGTGACCCTTCTATAAGCATGATAAACACACTCAAAGGGGGGCCAATCTAAAGAATGAAAAAATCCCAAAGCACTGATCTTCCTTCTTCTAGAAAAGCAACAACAAAATGTTAAAGATAGTTACAAAACAACAGGAAGATAAGGCTGGATTGAGAATAGCCTGAATTTCCAGAGTTCGTATTCATTAGCGAGTTCCAACTCACTACTATCAATGGACTCCAAATGCCAAATTAAAACACCTATTTTATATATCAGATTAGGAAAAAATTAAAAAGAGTGATAATACCTAGGGGAGAGGAGGAGATGGAGAAATAAGACTAGTGGGGAGGCTTTACATTGGTACAATATTTCTGGAGGTTATTTCAGCAATAATTATCAAAAATTTTAAAAATAGGCATATCTTTTTAAAAATTGGCACCTGAGCTAACAACTGTTGCCAATCTTCTTTTTTTGTGTGCTTTTTCTCCCCAAGTTCCCCCAGTACATAACTGTATATTTTAGTTGTGGGTCCTTCTAGTTGTGGCATGTGGGACGCCGCCTCAGGGTGGCCTGATGAGCGGTGCCGTGTCCGTGCCCAGGATCCGAATCAGCAAAACCCTGGGCCACAGAAGCGGAGCGCGCGAACCTAACCACTCAGCCACGGGGCTGGCCCCCATAAAAATAGGCATATCTTTTAATCAATCCACATCTAGGAAAGTTTTCTATTGGAATTATAAATATAGGTATAGGGAGAGATATTCGGTGTAATGTCTATAATTGTGAATAAAACAGAAGCTATATAGTGTTCATTAGGGAGTTAAATAAATTATGGTACATCCATCTTGTTGAATGCCATAGGAAAATTAAAAACTGCAATGTCTATTTATGTATATTAATATAGAAAGATGCCTAAAACAAACGTGAAAAGTTCAGTTTATATAATAATGTATATAATAAAATCTCATTGTTTTGGTTAAAAATATTTGAAATACATAAACATAAATATGTATGAATATGCATATACTACCTGGGAAAAATTTTGAGAAAAACACATTTCTCAGCCATGGTCTCCCTAGAGGTCTGTGCACCTCACATTAGGAAGCCCTGCCACACTAACTTTCCCACTAAGTTTGGCATTGCACTTTATTTGCAGGTTAAAGCTATTTTCTTCTGTTCTCCCATTTCAAATCATGCATACTTGAGTATTTTCGGTAGTAAAACTCTTATTCTTTTTCCCTTCCAAACTTTTAATAGACATTAGCACCAATATAAATTTTTGTCCATAGAGTTTCTACTACACGCTAAGGCAGAAATAATACAGTAAAATGATTGTTTTATTGCCCAAGCATCTTGCACACACAGACATGGACATTATGGCATGCAGTTATATAATCCTTATGTTGAGAAAATTTTAAGATATTCATAGCCAACTATTGAGTCAACCCATTTGAGAAAGAGAACAATTGGAACTGTCAAACAATGAATTTATTTGACTATGCCTCACTGCATATATGGTCCAGAACATAAATGCTATCACTATCCTCTTAGCACAGATTATTTTTTACAGCACGTTTGAGACTCACTAAAAAATGCAGTTTCAATCAAATGGGACTGTCAATACCTGCATTCTCAGACTTTATGTCATTGGCAGGTATTAAATGACATCATTTACATTGAATTTGGCCTTAGTGTTTAGAGGGAGTGATCTCAACAAGCCTTTTTAACTAGATCCAATGTCATTGGTTTAAATGAAATATATGAATTCAATAAGACTACCCCTGGATTCTTTAGCACAAATATTTTCCTAAATGTACCCTCCCCATAAAATGTCACCTCCCATAAAACTCAGTAATTTCTTTGCAGGTTGCAGGCAGGTCTACATTTCGTAAATGGCATTTTTGGTTGAGTTTATTTTTCAGGTGGTTTTATTTTTCTTTCTTTTGTTTTCTTATTTTTCTGGATAGTTCAGTTAAATACTTTATAAGCTCAGTCTATTATTCATTTATACATTGTTAAACATTCGGGGATTCACTTTGTTTATAACTATAATCACAAAAGTTGTGTTCTAATGGTTCTTGGTTGAGTATTGAGAGAGGAGATCTTTTCTCTGAAGGAAAACAGTATCTTTAATGTCATAAGATGCAGCTGAGAAATCCATATGACAAAGCTCATTTTAAGGAGAAAGTTGACTTTTTCATTCAAATTCAGTAGGTGTTGGTTCATCTTGAAAAAAACAAACAAACAGATATTAGAAAGCATTCATATGGATTCCCAGTATATTTCCCAAAGACGGTTTTAAAGCATTTTTTAAAGAAGTGTATTTCATGTTTGAAGTTAACTTTTCAATAAATTATTGCTAGCTTGGAATTTAATTATCTCTTTGAGGTAAGAACATGTTTTAGTAAGTTCAAGAATAGTTTACTAATTCATGTTAATTGCTGGGAATTCGTGATGTAAGAAAACAAGGTAGCCGAGAAAATACTCTTGTCTCCCTTACTGAGAAAAAGCAGCAAATTAGTGTTAAATCTTTATTAAAGCATTGCAGATAGCACAATCAAAATTTCTGTTGCATATTTGAAAATGAAAATAAAACTTTGAAACTTTACCTTCCATTAAATCTGCGCATAGCAAAGCAGGACTAGTGTTGCCTTATAGCTAACTTAAAGGTGACTTAAAGATTATAAGCCGGCCAAGTGGAACTAGGCCAATGTCTGAAGCTTTACTATGTTTTTTTGTTAAAACATAGCAACTCTATATGGAAATGGCTCATCCAACTCTTTTACCCTTGCTAGGTTTCCAGGACACATTTCTATTCTGTTTCATGTATGATAATCAACCGGCTAATCCATATTTAATTCAAAGTATTCAGGAAACATATTTGAATTTATTAGGGCAAAAGCATCAAACTTTAATAAGCCATCCTGGAAACACTTCTGACCCCTCAAAAAGTGAACTTATGTGCATTCAAACACGTTAAATTTTTAAATTTACTCTTCTTTAAGTGAACATTTGCATAGCTAGTAGGTGAAAGTCATAATTTTCTTATTAACCCATCTTTTGGCTTTCCATTTATCATGATAAAGCAGACATTATGAATTCTGCATCAGAATCCTATAGAAATATAATGCGTATACTAAATAAAAGCTTATATGAAGATATAACTATTTTCCTGTGCATAGAAGTACCCTCATTGTCAAAATTAGTGAAGGAGTAAGTAATTAGAGAAGTGGAGAAGGGACCGTAATTGGTTATAGACCTGATTCCAACTACCCGAGAGAGATCATTATCTGTTTTCTTTCTGATGCTCTCTAAGAAACAGATTTCACGGGCTCTGTTGTTTATTGTTTCCCATGTTTTATCATAGTGATATTTGAGGGTTTTTTCTTGTGTCTAAATTTCAGTTTTAGCACATAGATATCTTTTCAGGTATCTTCCAACATGAATCACATACAAAAAATTGATCAGCTTCTTTCTCATAATAGCTATTCAATTTAATTGAAATGGATCTAAAAAAAATGCCCTTTCTTTTACCCAAATAAGCCCCTTTTATCAATCCCAAAGTTCTATTAATGAGAGTTTCATTCTCTCTGTCATCCAGGGTCATCCTAGAACACAGAAAACCTAGCACTTCTCCAAAATTTCATGGAACAAGGTCAAGATTTAAGGGCAGGGGTGAGGATGGAGGCCATGCAGTTTCTCGCTTGAGTCAGAAAAATAACAGCTATGTTGGCCAGATCAAATGTCATCTGTGCTTTGCTACCAATGATGTCAGTATTTAGTACACTGAAAGTGGCACCTCTCAGAAATAAGTCTCAAATTGCAAACTATCTAAATCCTGACAGTTACATAAGGTAGAACATTTGAGTGTGTTGATCCAAGATAGTATCAAGAAAAAAGTGATAATGACTGCTTTAAAAAGGAAGCCTTTGTTTAGAAAAGCTCTTTCCTCCAGATAATCATGGATCTTAGCATAATCAGCTTTTTAGATGGGTACTTTGTAGAACTATCCATATTGTTACTGACTCATTAAAAAAAACAACTAGAAGTAAAAGCAAACTTTAAAAAATTTAATTTAGCATGGCCTTTCAGTTCGATGAATCTTTATGACGTTAGAACTCTAGCTCTGATATTCAGCCTATAGGATTAGAGCTTTTCGCCCCACCTCCAATTCAGAAGGTTTTAAAATAAGATTAATATGCTGAGTTCCAGTACATGAACCAAAGAAAATAGTCCTGTGCCTTGAACAACTTTTAAATGTCCCGTTAGACATTCACATAAGTGACATTGTCTGAGGCCAGTGAATATCTGAGCCCGGAAAACTATGTGAGCCTACAACCTTACTCCAGGATACATACAAAGTCATTTTGATTGATTTTAATAAACACAATTTTTTTAACAATGCAGTTAGCATGTAAATTGAGGGAATAATGTATATTGTGCATTGGTTTTATTAGAACTTATCAACACCTGCCCATCATTCAGAGAATTACATGATATTTGAATTGGCAATTCAATATTCCTGAATTAGTTTGCACTTTTAGCTGTCACATTTGTGGTAATATTATATACAGGTACAAGCATTGAATACTTTATTGTGTCATCTTTTGTAGTTGAGTCCAAGTATCTACATATTGAAACACATCATTTTATTATAATAGACTTTTTAAAATCTCCTTTAAGTTATATATGAGGCATTATATTGAGATTTAATTACGTGTGTACATAGGTTATATTAACTATGAACTTAATTTCAGCATATTCAAGGAGATGTCATGACATGTTTGTTAGTAAAAACAAGTTCATTAGATCTGAGAGCTCATTGGAACTGTTTTAGAATAAAAATTGAAGGATGAGAATATTGATTTATGTAGAGACAATTTTAACTATCTGTGAAATTGAAGTAATAATAGTATCTACTCCATTGTGATGTTGTTGTAAGAATTACATGAATATAGGCTGTGCATGTAAAGCACTAATTATAGTGTCTGTTATATAGAAAGTACTCAGTAAACCAGGTTATTATTAATATTATTATTTTTTTTTAAAGATTGGAACCTGAGCTAACAACTGCTGTCAATCTTTTTGTTTTATTCTTCTCCCCAAAGCACCCCCGTACATAGTTGTGTATTCTAGTTGTGAGTGTCTCTGGTTGTGCTATGTGGGACGCTGCCTCAGCATGGCCTGATGAGCGGTACCATGTCTGTGCCCAGGATCCAAACCGGCGGAACCCTGGGCCACTGAAGCAGAGCCCGCCAACTTAACCATTTGGCCACGGAGATGACCCCAGGTTATTATTAATATTATTATCATGAATTTATCATCTCTGGTAATTTATGTCATGCATCTTAGACTATAAATAACATATATGGTATAGAATATATATTCCACTTGATATAGTTGGACACCTATCCTTCCTAAACCCCTTCATTTGGCTTGTTGGTCCCAAAAGCTCAAGAATTTTCTCTTATCTAATGATCTGATCCTTATTGGTCTTCTTTTCTCATTACCCTTATTCCCATAACCTCTTAACTTTGGAGTGTCCGAGGGCTCAGGGCTTGGACATCTTGTCTTCTCTATGCACAATCACTCTGTTAGTGGTCTCATCCTGCCCCATGGCTTTAAACAATATTGATATATTGATGAATTCCGAATCCATATGTCCAGCTAGGAACAGTTTCCTGAACTCCAGGATCATATATACAACTGCCAATTTGCCATCTCTTACTATGTATCTGATATGCAACTAAAATTAAAATGTCTAAAACTAAACTCCTAATATCTCCTTATCTGAAAATAATAATTTTCTTTCCTGTCATTGAATTGGCACCTTTCCAGTTAAGAAAAGAAATCCTGGAAAAACTCTTAACTCCTCTCTTTCACTCACAGCCTACAAGCCAGTCTATCATTAAATCCTCCTGTTGGCTCCACTCTCAAAAAATATCTTGACTATGGCCATGTTCACCACCTCCACTGCTGCCCCAGTCTAAATTACCATCATCTCAGCCTTGGGTGATTACAATATCACACTAACTGTTCTCCCTTCTCATCCTTGCCCCTCATCTCCATTCTATTCACACAACGTAATAGCCAGCTTCATTCTTTTAAAACATATACGCTCCACTGGCTCTCCGTGTCACTCAGAGTAAATGCCAAAGCCATACGATGGCCTATAAATTCCTAAACAATATGGCTTTCTGTTGCCTTTCCAATTTCATCGTTAAAATATTTCCCCTATTGCTGTCTTATTCTAATTGCCCGGACCTTGGTGCCGTTACTGGAAAATTTTCCTCTTCAAGGGCCTTTGCACATTCTGTTTCCTCTACCTAGAACTTTATTTCCCCAGTTATCTCCATGGCTTGTTCCTTCACCTTCTTAAGGTATTGCTCCATTATCAAGTGCTTTCAACGAGATCTTCCCTGACCATCCTATTCAAAATTGAAAACACTCACCTCAGCACTCATTATTCCCTGACCTGATTCCTTTTTTCTCCATAGCACTAACTGCCAACATACTATATAATTTACCTGTTTATTTTGTTTTTTGTCTGTCTTTCCCCACTAAAATGTCAAGATCACAAGGACAGGGATTTGTCCTTTTTATTCATTTCTGTATCTCCTGCACCAAAAACAATGTCTGGAACTAGTAGGTGCTCAATAAATATTTACCAAATCAATGCATGAATATTCTGCCTTTTATTTAACAAACAACTGAACACTCTTTATATAAATAATTTCAGGGAAAATTACTTAAAATCACTGGTGTATATACATCTATTTGCTGTGTCAAGCAAAGCAAACTAAAAATGAAACCCAGCACTTTTATAAAGTGCTTTAAAACAGAAGTACACAAAATTGTTTCACATCTATTTTTTCCATGAATCTAACAGTCTTGAGTAGTATTCAAGGTAGGGAATATTATCTTCATTTAATTGAAGAGGAAAAGTTGTAGAAAACAAGTGATTAACCGAGGAATCTATGTCTTCCCATTTCTGGTCACTCTACTTTTCCTATTAGTGCTGTATGTGGTCTCTTATCTATGATTCTGTGCATGCACGCTTACTAGAGCAACTATTTAGATGGATTCAATTGGCCAGTCAACCCATAATTAATTCTGCCAAACAATCCACTTGGTATTTTTATCGTGGAACGGAAAAAAGTGACCTAGTTTAACACCACCAACCTTTTTTGTATGTACCTGTCATCAGCTCTACATATGTGGTATTCACAGAATCTGCACCATAGCATTGGAAGAACCAGGAGAGAGATCATGTCTTCTCCACGTTTTGTTAACTCTTGTCACCTCTAAGATGTTTTGTTATGGTAGAAACTCAATAAGTATGTCTTTGTGATAGATGAAAGCCTAAGTGAGTACAAATAAATTGTAACAGACAATGTAACTTTTCTTACTTCCTCATGTAATAGTAATATTTGTAGGATACAATGTCAGTTTCCAAACAAAATACCCCAAAGAATTCTCTTTCAATAGATATTCTATCTATTGCTTTAAGTAGATGATGTGATCTTTAGGGGAAATACAAGATCCAGTTGATGACAGAGCAATTAATAATACCACATGTCAACAAAGTTATATGAAAGGTATATATAATCTCAAGACACATTGGAAAGGTAACAAACACTTGGGGATATTTTATCTTTGGATAAATAATAAAGTATCTGATCATAAAGACCTGCTAAAGTAAAATAGAACATATGCATTATGACATTTGATTAATCATTAATCTGATAATCATGTGTTGTGGGATAAAAGAATATGTTTTTAATACAAGGTGAACTCCCAAAAAATGAAGCTAGCATTTATATGGTCAATTGATATTTAATAAGGGATCCAGGAATATCCACTGGAGAAAAGATAGTCTCTAAAAGATAGCACTAAAAATTAACAGGCATCTTTTGAATAATACATTTACTCAGACATACAATATAGACACATAAAAGACCAATGGTTATTGTTTCATTCCATTTCGTTTTCTCCCTGATTTTTGTGAAGCTAAGGGTAGAGTCAGTAACAATCTCTATTGTTTAAGTTGCCTATGTGAGTATTAATTTGGGAAAGTATGATTCTACTTTACTATCTGGTGAATACTTGAACTATACGTTTTAAAAAAAATTTTATTGAAGTCATAATAGTTTATAACATTCTGAAATTTCAGTTGTACATTATTATTAGTCAGTCACCACATATATGTGCCCATTTACTCCTTATGCCCACCCCCAACCCCCTTCCCCTCTGGTAACCGCTAATCTGTTCTCTTTGTCCGTGTCTTTATCTTCCACATACTAGTGAAATCATGCGGTGTTTGTCTTTCTCTTTCTGGCTTATTTCTTTTAACATAATACCCTCAAGATCCATCCACGTTGTTGCGCATGGGACGATTTTATCTTTTTTTGTGGCTAAGTAATATTGCATTGTATATATATACCACATCTTCTTTATCCAATCATCATTTCAGGGGCTTCTTCAGTTGCTTCTATGTCTTGGCTATTGTGAATAACGCTGCAATGAACATAGGGGCGCATAAGTCTCTTTGAATTGTTGATTTCAAGTTCTTTGGATAAATACCCAGTAGTGGGATAGCTGGGTCATACAGTATTTCTATTTTTAACTTTTTGAGAAATCTCCATACTGTTTTCTATAGTGGCTGCACCAGTTTGCAGTCCCACCAGCAGTGTATGAGGGTTCCTTTTTCACCACATCCTTTCCAACATTTGTTACATTTTGTCTTGGTGATAATAGCCATTCTAAGGAGTGTAAAGTGATATCTCATTGTAATTTTGATTTGCATTTCCCTAGTGACTAGTGATGTGTAACATCTTTTCCTGTACCTATTGGCCATCTGTATATCTTCTTTGGAGAAATGTCTGTTCATAACCTCTGCCCGTTTTTTGATTGTGTTGTTTGTTTTGTTGTTGCTGAGTTGTGTGAGTTCTTTATACGTTTTGAAGATTAACCCCTTGTCACATACATGATTTTCAAGTATTTTCTCCCCTTAGGTGGGTTGTCTTTTTGTTTCATTCCTGGTTTCCTTTGCCTTGCAAAAGCTCTTTAGTCTGATGAAGTCCCATTTGTTTATTTTTTATTTTGTTTCCCTTGCATTTGAAGAGATGTTTCTAAGGCTGATGTCAAAGAGTGTACTGCCTATATTTTCTTCTAGGAGTTTTATGGTTTCATGTTTACCTCCAAGTCTTTACTCCATTTTGAGTTAATTTTTGGATATGGTGAGAAACAATGGTGGACTTTCATTCTTTTGCATATGACTGTGCAGTTTTCCCAGCACCATTTATTGTAGAGACTTTTGTTTCTCCATTTTATGTTCTTGGGTCCTTTGTTGATGATTAGCTGTCTGTAGATGTGTGGTTTTATTTCTGGGATTTCAATTCTCTTCCATTGATTCTGTGTGCCCATTTTTGTACCAGTACCATTCTGTTTTGATTGCTATTGCTTTGTCATATATTTTGAAGTCAAGGATTGTGTGTCTCCAGCTTTGTTCATTTTTCTAGGATAGCTTTAGATATTCAGGCTCTTTTGTTGCCCCATATGAATTTTAGGATTCTTTGTTCTATTTCTGTGAAGAATGGCATTAGGATTCTGATTGGGATTGTGTTGAATCTGTAGATTGCTTTAGGTAGTATGAATGTTTTAGCTACGTTTATTTTCCAACTAATGTGCATGGAATATCATTCCATTTGTTTATGTCATCATTGATTTCTTTCAATAATGTCTTATGCTTTTCATTGTATAGGCCTTTCACCTCCTTGGTTAAATTTATTCCCAGGTATTTTATTCTTTTTGTTAAGTATTTAAATGGGATTGTATTCTTGAGCTCTCTTTCTGTTAGTTCATTATTAGAGTATAGAAATGCAACCGACTTTTGTAAGTTGACTTTGTACCCTACAGCTTGGCTGTAGTTGTTGATTATTTCTATTAGTTTTCCAATGGATTCTTTAGGGTTTTCTACATGTCATCTGCAAACACTGAGAGTTTCACTTCTTCCTTGCCAATTTGGATACCTTTTATTTTTCTTGCCTAACTGCTCTGGCCAGTACCTCCAGTGCTATGTTGAATAAGAGTGGTGAGAGTGGGCACCCTTGTCTTGTTCCTGTTCTCAGTGGGGTTTTTCCCCATTGAGTATGATGTTGGCTGTCAGTTTGTCATATACGGCCTTTATTTTGTTGAGGTACTTTCCTTCTTTACCCAATTTATTGAACCATAAGTGTTGTGTATGTGTATGTGTGTGTGTGGAAGATTGCCCCTGAGCTAACATCTGTGCCAATCTTCCTCTATTTTATGTGGGACACTGCCACAGTGTGGCTTGACAAGTGGTGCCAGGTCCACGCCTGGGATCCAAACCTGTGAACCATGGGCCACTGAAGCAGAACACACAAACTTAACCACTATGCCACCGGGACACCCCTGAAACATATGTTTTTTAATGAAAGAAAAGAAACAATGGAAAGTTGCTTTTTAGGTTATAAAATTCAGGATGCTCATTGGGAAGAAGTCTATTTCTGATGAGACATGTTCATTTATGAAAGAGAAGATGGAGTACAGTATCGGTATTTAAAACCATTAACCTAAAAATAAATGAACCTGTTCTTTGATTATATAGCCAGGACTGAGTTCCTAATATAAATGTTAAAATGGTCATTAATAAGATTCTTTACATTGATTTCACATTTGAGAATTCACCATTGACCCATGTTCTATGGTAACAAGCTGATAATTATTCTAGAAAATTAATTTCTGTTTTGTTGAGAGGCATTGGGTATTCCTCTTTTTAGAGGTGATGTGATTTGAGTTTTTGCAATGGTCCATCTACTGAGTAGAGAGACAGCTTTTGTTAATAGAGACTTATAGTATCAATAGTTAGCCCAAGAATCTCTCCATGTGGCTATTTCCAACTTTTATACACATACAAACACACATATTTATATATACGTAAATAATAATTAATTAATTAAAAGGATTACACATTTTAACCAAGTGAAATTATACACATTATAACCAAGTGGAATTATTCCTTGGTTATAAGAATGATTCCACTTGGTTATAATGTAAATCCTTTCATATGCTGCTGAATTTAGTTTACTAGTATTTTGTTGAAAATGTTTACATCAATATTCATAAGGGATACTGGTCTATAGCTCTCTTGTAGTGTCTTTGTCTAGTGTTAGTATGAAGGTAATGCTGGTCTCATAGATTAAGTTCAGAAGTGTTCCCTCCTCCTCAGTTTTTGGAAGAATTTGAGAAGGATTGGTGTTATATTTTCTTTAAATATTTGGTACAATTTACCAATGAAGATATGTAGTCCAAGCATTATCTTTATTGGGAGGTTTTTTAAATTATTGATTAAATTTCATACTGATTATAAATCTATTCCGAGTTTCGATTTCTTCATGATTCAGTCTTGGTAGGTTGTGTATTTCTAGGAATTTGTGCATTTCATCTAGATTATCCAATTTGTTGCACATAAGTATACATACCATTCTATTACAATCCTTTTGATTTTTAAAAATGGATCATAATGTTCTCAATTTCATTTCTGATTTTAGTAATTTGAGTCTTCTTTCCTTTTTTCTTAGTTACTCTGGTTAGAGTTTAGTCAATTTTGTTGATCTTTACAAAGAAACCTACTTTTGGTTTCATTGATCTTTTTCTATTGCATTTCTATTCTTTTATTAATCTCCACTTAAATCATTATTTCCTTCCTTCTTCTAACTTTGGGTTTAGTTTTTTCTTCTTTTTCTAGTTACTTAAGGTGTAAAGTTAGACTATTTATTTAAGATCTCTCTTCTTTTTTAATGTAAGCATTGACAGCTATAAATTTACCTCTTACTACTACTTATGCTGCATTGCATGAGTTTTAGTATATTGTATTATTGTTTTCATTTGTGTCAAGATATTTCCTAATTTCTCTTGTGATTTCTTCTTTGACCCATTGGTTGTTTAAGTGTGTTTAATTTCCACATATTTATGAATTTTTCAGTTTTCTTTCTGTTACTGATTTCTACTTTCATTCCACTGCAATTGGAAAATATACTTTCTATGATTTCAGTCTTTTAAAATTTATTAAGACTTGTTTTCTGGCCTAACATATGGTCTATCCTGGAAAAAGTTTTATGTGTACTTGAGAAAAATGTGTCTTCTGTTGTTGTGTGGATCATTCTGTATATGTCTGTTAGGCCCGATTGATTTATGGTATTTTTCAAGTCTTCTATTTCTTTATTGATCATGTGTCTAGATGTTTTATCTATTATTGAAAGTAAGATATTAAAATCTGCAACTATAATTGTAGGAATGTCTTTTTCTCCCTTTAATTCTATCAATGTGTGTGGCATAGCTTTTGGAGTGCTGATGTTTGGTGTGTACATATTCATGGTTGTTATATCCTCTTCGTTCATTGACCCTTTTATCAGTATATTAGATCCTTTTTGTCTCATAAAAGATTTTGACTTGCAGTCTATTTTGTTTGACATTGGTATACCTATCCCCACTCTCTTTTGACTACCATATGTATGGAATATCTTTTTACATCCTTTCACTTTCAAGCTATTTGTGTCTTTATATTTATTTATTTATTTATTTAGTGAGGAAGATTGACCCTGAGCTAACATCTGTTGCCAATCTTCCTATTTTTGCTTGAGGAAGACTGTCCCTGAGCTATCATCTTTGTCAGTCTTCCTCTATTTTGTATGTGGGATGCCACCATAGCATAGCTTGATGAGCAGTATGTAGGTCCATGCCAGGTATCTGAACCTGCAAACTCTGGGCCACTGAAGTGGAGCACATGAACTTAATCGTTATGCCACCAGGCCAACCAATGTGTCTTTCTATTTAAAGTGATTCTCTTACAGACTGCTTATAATTGCATCATGGTTTTGGTCTTTGGTTTTTATACATTTTTCCAATCTATGTCTTTTTTATTGTGGAGTTTACACTTAATTCACCTATATTTAAGATAAATACTGATAAGTAAGGACTTACTTTTGCTGTTATTTGTTTTCTATATGTCTTATAAATTTTTTGCCCATCATTTCCTCTATTACTCCCTTTTTGTGTGTTTTGTGTTTGTTGATTTTGCAGTCAGACATTTAGATTCCTTTCTCATTTTCTTTTGTGTACATTCAATAGATAATTTCTTTATTATTACCATGGGAATTACATATAACAACAACGTCATAACAACCTAATATGAATTGATACTAACTTAATTTCAATTGCATACAAAAACTCTACTCATACACAGCTCTCTCCTCATCACTTTGTTATTGATGTCTCAAAGTTCATCTTTATACATTGTATATTCATTATCATAGATTTATAATTATTTTTATAAATTTGTCTCTTATTCTGCAGAAAATCAAAAGTGAAGTTACAAATTAGGAATCCAATAATACTAGTATTTTTAAATTTGCCCATGTATTTAGCTTTACCAGAGATATTTATATGTTCATATAACTTTGAGTTACTGTCTAGTGTCCATTAATTTCAACTTGAAGGACTCCCTTAAGCAATTCTTGTAGGGCAGGTCCAGCGGTACTGGATTCTCTTGGATTCTGTTCAGCTGGAAACATCTTAATTTCTCTCTGATTTTTGAGGGAAAGCTTTACCAGATATAAAATTCTCTGTTAATAGTTGTTTCAGCACTTTAAGTATATTCTGCTACTGCCTTCTGGCCTCTAAGTTTTCTGCTGGTAATCTTATTGAGGATTCCTTATATATGATGAATCATTCCTCTCTTCTTTCAAGATTCTCTCTTCATCTTTGACTTTTGACAGTTTCCTTATAATGTGTCTTGATGTAAGTATCTTGGGCTTATCCTACTTACAATTCATTGAGCTTCTGGATTTGTAGATTCATATCTTTCCTCAAATTTGGAAGTTTTTGGCCAATATTTCTTCAAGTAATCTATCTATCCCTTTCTCTTTCTCTGGACCTTCTTTTAATCCATATATTGGTCCTCTTGATGGTATCCCAAATGTCATTAGGCTCTCATTTTTCTTCACTCTTTATCATTCTGCTCCTCTGACATGCTAATTTCAGTTGTCCTGTGTTCAAGTTCACTGATTCTGTGTTCTGTTCATTAAATCTACTGTTAAATCTCTCAACTGAATTGTTCAGTTCAGTTATTGTATTTTCCATCGCCATAATTTCTTTGTTTTTTAACAATTCCTACCACTTTGTAGATATTCTCATTTTTTTATGTATCATTTTCCTTATTTCTTTTAATTCTTTTTTCTTGTTTCACTTCAGCCCTTTGAGCATGTTTAAGTCAGCTACCTTAAACTCTTTGTCTATTAAGGCTGAGATCTGTGCTTCCTCAGGTACAGTTTCTGCCAATTTATTTTCTTCCTTTTGAATGGATTATGATTTACTGTTTCTTTGTATGTCTTGTGATATTTTTTTGTTGAAAATTGGGCATTTTAAAAAACAGCCACCTTGGGCCGGCCCCATGGCACAGTGGTTGCATTTGGTGTGCTCTATTTTGGCAGCCCAGGTTCATGAGTTCGGATCCTGGGCACAGACCTATACCACTCATCAGCCATGCTGTGGCAGTGACCCTCATACAAAATACAGGAAGATTGGTACAGATGTTAGCTCAGGGCTAATCCTTCTCACACAAAAAGAGGAATATTGGCAACAGATGTTAGCTCAGGGCAAATCTTCCTCAGGAAAAAAAAATCAGCCACCTCTCTTAGTCTTTGCAGATAGGCTTTGTGGTGAAGCTGTTCTTCACTGATTAACTTGGCTTTCTCTGAGCCTAGGGATGAGCCTGAGGTAAAATCTTAAGGTCTTCTCAGGTATTTTCTTAGCATGCATCATGCTCTGGCCTGCATTTGGCTTTCTCCATTCACCTATATACATGGCTGCTTTTGAATGAATGCATTAAAAAATGAATGATTTCCCAAAATATCACTCCAGCTCCTCCTCAGGGTCTTTGATTGTCTATTTTATATCTTCACAATAAAACCTTGACCCATGAATATGTGGTTCTTTAATCCCCTTGCAACATTTTACAAGCAATGGCCACCACTTTTCCTGGCCTGATATCTGAGTTAGGCAAGACAGAAACTAGTCCTTCAGGCAGCTTCCAGACAGCTTAGAACATTGTGAATAATGTCTGCTCTGCTTCCTCAGGTTCAATGGAGGAAATCTGGCACTGGGCTGCTGCCTCCTTCAGACCAAGACCACCTGTACCAGGAAGAAGGTGGGGCAAGAGCAATTAAAAATATCACAAAATTTCCTAGTGTTTTGAATGTGGCTTTTTCTTAAGTGGATATTTGCTTGGTTGGTGTAGATCTTTGGCTGTTTTACAGAGCTTCTATAAGGTTAGGTCAGCCAATTTCTGATTGTTTTTGATATTTCCATGGAGGAAAAGAGCTTGGAGCTTCTTAGTCTGCCATTTTTCTGTTTTCTTAAAGAATATTCAAGTAGATGGCACTCAGCTGCTCTGTTACTCTCAATAGATTGATAGTCTCCAAAGAATTTCTACTCTAAAATATGATATCACTACTCTCTTGAGTTGTGAGAAGAAGGTCATTTTTAAAAATTGAAGTATGGCTGACATAAAATATTGTATTAGCTTCAGGTATACAGCATAGTGATTTGCCATTTATATACATTATGAGATGATCATGCGGATAAGACTAGTAACCATCTGTCATCATACAAAGTTATCACAATATTGTTGACCATATTCCCTATGTTCTACACTACATTCTCATGCCTTATTTATTTTATGACTGGGAGTTTGTACCACTTAATCCCTTTCACCTATTTCTCCATTCCTCCTACATGCCTCCCCTCTGAGAGCTACAAATTCGTTCTCTGTATCTATAAGTCTGTTTCTTTTTGTTTTGTTTGTTCATTTGTTTTGTTTTTTTAGATTCCACATATAAGTGAAATCATACAGTATTTGTCTCTTTCTGTCTAACATATTTCAGTTAGCATAATACCCTCTAGATTCATCCATGTTGCTACAAATAGCAGGATTTCATTCTTCTATATGGCTGAGTAATATCCCATTGTATGTATATATACCGCATCTTCTTTATCTGTTCATCTATTGATGGACACTTAGGTTGCTTCCACATCTTGCCTGTAGTAAATAATGCAGCAATGAACATAGGGGATGTATATCTTTTTGAATTAGCGTTTTTGTTTTCTTCAGATAAAATACCCAGAAGTGGAATTTCTGGATCAAATATAGTTCTATTTTTAATTTGTGGAATCCCCATACTGTTTTCCATAATAACTGCACCAACTTACATTCCCATCAACTGTGCATGAGGGTTCCCTTTTGTCTACATCCTTGCCAACACTTGTTATTTGTTGTCTTTTTAATTTTTTTTGAGGAAGATTGGCCCTGAGTTAACATCTGCCATCAATCTTCCTCTTTTTGCCTGAGGAAGATTGGCCCTAAACTAACATCTGTGCCCATCTTCCTCTATTTTATATGTGGGACACTTGCCATGGCATGGCTTGATAAGCGGTGTGGAGGTCCATGCCCAGGATCTGAACCAGCAAACTCTGGACTGCCAAAGTGGAGCGTGTGAACATAACTGCTACACCACTGGGCTGGCCCCTGTTGTCTTTTTTTTTTTTTTTTTTTAATAATAGCCATTCTTACAGATGTGAGGTTGTATCTCATTGTGGTTTTGATTTGTATCTCCCTGATTATTAGTAACATTGAGCATCTTTTCATGTGTCTGTTGGCCACATGTATGTCTTCTTTGGAAAAATGTCTATTGGGGTCCTCTGCCCGTTTTTTAAGTGGATTGGTTTTTTTTTTTGATATTGAGTTGTATGAGTTCTTTATATATTTCAGATATCAACCTCTTAATGGATGTATCATTTGCAAATATATACTCCTATTCAGTAGGTTGCTTTTTCATTTTGTTGATGGTCTCCTTTGCTGTACAAAAGATTTTTAGCTTGATGTAGTCCCATTTGTTTGTTTTTGCTTTTGTTGCCCTTGCCTGAGGAGACATATGCAAAAGAAAAATATTGCTAAGATCAACGTCAAAGAATTTACTACCAGGTTTTCTTCTAGGATTTTTATGTTTACAGGCATTGTATTTAAATCTTTAATCCATTTTGAGTTTATTTTAGTGTATGGTGTGAGAATGTGGTCCAGTTTCATTCTTTTGCATGTATCTGTCCAGTTTCCCCAACACCATTTATTGAGGAGACTGTATTTTCCCCATTGTATATTCTTTTTTCTTCAATTATTTTATTGAAATCATAAAGATTTATAAATCGTCTAATTCTGGGTGTACATTACTTATCAGTTTCTGTATAGACTGCATGGTGCTCACCACCAGTAGTCTAATTTTTATCCATCATCATACGTATGTGCCCCTTTACACCTTTCGCCCAGCCCCAAGCCCCCTTCCCCTCTGGTAATCACTAATCTGTTCTCTTTATCCATGCATTTGTTTACCTTCCACATATGAGTGAAGTCATGCAGTATTTATCTTTCTCTATCTGGGTTATTTCGCTTAACCTCATACCCTTAAGGTACATCCTTGTTGTTACAAATGGGACAATTTTGTCTTTTTTATGGCTGAGTAATATTCCATCTTTTATATATACCACATGTTCTTTATCCATTCATCCATAGCAGGGCACTTATGTTGCTTCCATATCTTGGCTATTGTGAATAATGCCACAATGAACAGAGGAGTGCATAAATCTCTTTGGATTGTTGATTTCATGATCTTTGGATAGATATCCAGTAGTGGGATAGTTGGATCACACGGTATTTCCATTTTTAATTTTTTTGGTAAATCTCTATACTGTTTTCCATAGTGGCTGTACCAGTTTGCATTCCCACCAGCAGTGTATGAGGGTTCCCTTTTCTCTACATCCTCTCCAACACTTGTTATTTGTCTTTTTAATTATAGCCATTCTGACAGGCATGAGGTGACATTTCATTGTAGTTTTGATTTGCATTTCCCTTATAATTAGTGATGTTGAACATCTTTTCATGTATCTGTTGGCCATCTGTTTATCATCTTTGGAGAAATGTCTATTTGTATCCTCTGCACAGTTTTTGATTGGGTGTTTGTTTTCTTGTTGTTGAGTTTTATGAGTTGTTTATATATTTTGGAAATTAACCCCTTGTCAGATATATGATTTGAAATATTTTATCCCATTTGGTGGGTTGTCTTTTCCTTTTGTTCATGGTTTCCTTTGCCTTGCAGAAGCTTTTTAGTCTGTAGTCCCATTTGTTAATTTTTTTCTTTTGTTTTCCTTGCCTGAGTAGACATGGTTTTAGAAAAGGTGCTGCTAAGATTGATATCGAAGAGTGTAGTATGTTTTTTTCTAGAAGTTTTATGGTTTCAAGTCTAAAGACTTGAATGGAGGACCCATTGTATATTCTTGCCTCCTTTGTCTTAATTAATTGACCAATAGGCAGGAGTTTATTTCTGGGCTCTCTATTCTGTTCCATTGATCTCTGTGTCTGTGTTTATGCCACTATTATACTGTTTTAATTACTATAGCTTTTTGGTAGAGTTTAAAATTGGGGAGTGTGATACCTCCAGCTTTGTTCTTCCTTCTCAAGATTGCTTTAGCTATTTGGAGTATTTGTGGTTCCATGCAAATTTTAGGATTATTTTTTCTAGCACTGCAAAAAATGTCATTGGTATTTTGATAGAGATTGCATTGAATCTGTAGATTGCTTGGAGTGGTATGGACATTTTAACAATATTAATTCTTCTAATCCATGTTATATCTTTCCATTTATTTGTGTCGTCTTCAATTTCTTTCATCAATGTCTTATAGGTTTCAGTGTACAGGTCTTTCAACTCTTTGGTTTAATTTATTCCTAGGCATTTTATTCTTTTTGATGCACTTGTAAATGAGATCTTTTTCTTAATTTCTCTTCCTTATAGTTGTTAGTGTATAGAAATGCAACTGATTTCTGTACATTTATTTTGTATCCTACAACTTTACTGAATTTATTTCTTAGTTCTAATAGTTTTTTGATGGAATCTTTAGGGTTTTCTCCATATAGTATCATGTCATTTGCAAGTAGTGAGAGTTTTACTTCTTTCTTTGAAATTTGAATGCTTTTTATTTCTTTTTCTAGTCTGATTGCTGTAGCTAGGACTTCCAACAATATTTTTGAATAAGAGTGGCAAGAGTTGGCATCCTTATCTTGTTCCTGGCCTTAGAGGAAAAGCTTTCAGCTTTTTATCATTGGCTATAATGTTAGTTGTGGGTTTGTCATATATGGCCTTTATTATGTTGAGGTATGTTCACTTTATACCCACTTTGTTGAAGGTTTTCATCATAAATGGGTATAGAATTTTGTCAAATATTTTTTATGCATCTATTGAGATAATCATATGATTTTTTGTTAATGTGGTGTAACACATTGATTGGTTTGCAGATATTGAACCATCCATGCATCCCTGGAATAAATCCCACTTGATCATGGTGTATGCTCCTTTTAACGTGTTGTTGAATTTGGTTTGCTAATATTTTGTTGACAATTTTTGCATCTATGCTCATCAGAGATATTGGCCTTTAATTTTCTTTTTTTTGTTATGTCTTTGTCTGGTTTTGGTATCAGGGTAATGCTGACATCATAGAATGAATTTGGTTGTGATCTTTCCTCTTCAATGTAAGACTGACAAAAGTTCATGTCAGCCTATATATTTTAACGCTTGTTTTATTTTTGTTTTCTTAATTTCTTACACCTTTTGTGTTTTTAGATGGTGAACATGGAACAAAGTATAGCCTCGCCCAAAGAATGCCATTCATACTCATCTGGCTAGAGAACTTATTAAAATATTTTGCACAAAAAAACTGTAATTTATCCAAGAATTACTTTGTTAAAATATAAAATTAAAGTGATCTTTCAAGTATATTCAAAGAATGTCAAAAATCATGCAAGTACAAACACACACACACACACACAATTTTAGTGTGGGGAGCTAAAATCCGAAGAATTTCATGTATGCATCAAAATAGTTCTTGGGTGAATTGAACAATCTTTCTCTACCGCAGCCTCATAGTTCCAATGACTGAGATGTTGAATTTGATTGGATAGTCTGTATTCACTAGTGCACAAATAGAAGTTTTCAGAGAAAATGCTCACTCTTCCCAAAAGTTCATAATAATTATCAATATTCTCAGGCAAGTTATCAAACTGGCTGGCTTGAGAAAGTGGTACACAGGAAAATAATTTCAACATAAAACCTAAATCAGGATATAGAGAAAAGTAGGTAGAATAGGAATATATGTATACATATATGTGTATGTATATATATAAAATTTTAATTCTAAAGATAACCCATGTCTTGGCTGGGTTCTATTCATTGTCTCTTATTATAGAGCATGGTTGAAGCTACTCATATCTTTTCAGAGAATGTATGTCTACATGCCTAATCCATGAACAATTCTAGAACCTGTATCAGAATAAAGTGATTTAACTTATTTTGTACGATAATAATATGGTGCAGACTAAAGGTTGTATAGGCTGGTCATGAGATGCTAAACATGAAGGAAAAGCTTGTCATATGTCCATTAATCTGATTCAAATATATGAAATAAAGACAGCAAGTAACAAAGAGGATTAATTTCTCAAACAGAAATAAGTCTCTCAGTGATATCAGAGTCTGAGGCTAAAAAAATTAATGCAATAGGGAAGGGCTCTTTGGAGTTTGCTGGAGGAGTCCGTAATGTAGTTATTACAATAGTCAGAGGGTTTGGGCATTGAAATTAAAGCGACTGCAGCCTATTTTCTTCAAGTCATTCCTATGCAGTCAGATGTAATTAATTTTAGTGAATTGATCATCCATTGGGTTGCTATGGGCTATAATCTATTTTTCTTTGAATATGGCTGGAAAGTTCAAATTCACATGAAAATGACTCAAGGGAAACAAGCCAGACCAATCATTTCTAACTCATTCCCATGGTACGTACCACAAAGGGACCATATTATTGCTGGAGTTATTTAATATAGTGATAAAGTTCATGTGGGCTTTTTGTGACATCTCTGATATCATTAAAAGTGCATGCTAATTATTAAATTGGACAAAAATATCATTTATGAAATGACAACTAAGCCAATCTTTAAAAAACTAATCTCCTCAGTTGGATTTGGAATTTGAAATTTTTTAATTTGCTGAAATTAAAACTAATTTTTTTTTAGATTCAGAAAGACCACTTCAGGTCCAATCTTAAAAATCTGTTTAAAAATTCACCTGAATGACAAGTCGATTGGTCACTGGGGATTTCCAATCAAATAGCTCAGATTTTCCCCTCAAGAAATTTGGTCTAAATACATTTGTTTCTTCTGGTAACTGTGTTTCTCACCACATGCAAACCACATTGTTGTCTTTTAGCATGAAATTCACCATGGGGATTCTTACAGGATGCAGCAGGCAAAATGAGCAGATTTCACCTGACTTTGCAATTTTTTTTTAGCTGTCTTCAGCATTGAGAGATATCTTTTCACATAAGCTCAATTGCTTAACTTCCCTATAGAAAGCCTTTCAAATTCCCCTTCCAAATAAAATGTATCTAGCTTTTGATTGTCCTACATGAGAGGACAGATTCTACATAATGCCACAGACATCCATATGAATTCCCAAATCTCTCATATTACACAACATGGCACATAGTTCTCTTACACCTCTCAGCCCCCTTAGAAGATGCTTCTGCTGATGGTGCATGGTGGTTTTGTATCGTGTCAACCCAGTTAAATTCGACACTATAGTTCTGGATTTGAATTTATCACAAGAGTAATTTGCACAAAATTTGGAAGGTAGGAGTGGGTTACCTAGTTGGCACAGTGCAGCAGCTGGTCCCACAGCTCTCCAATGTCCACCAGATCTCCACCTTCAACTTCTCCAAGTCCTGATCCAGGCATGTATGTAGCTCCGTGGAAGGACATCAACTCATTCTTCAGGTCACCTGTGTTGTTGAGGACAGAGTATGAAAGGGACAAACATGGATTACAGTTTGTTCTATAAATTCTTATTTGTTCTCTTGGATTCCAATTTGATCTCATTAGTTCCAGTTTGTTCATACTCTCCCCTTTTTGATGTCCTCCCTTTCTTCCCAACTATTGGCCCTGCTGATTACAGCAACTTCAGGCCTACCACCAGCTACAGAGGCAACAACCTTCCATAGACATTTTTATAAGTTTCTACAATTGCATAAGAACGAACCTCTATAGAAAATCCCTATTTTGTAACACTCATAGTGATTCTGCTTCTCTGATTAAAACCTGACACACTATGTTACACATAAGATACATTGTCCTTAATCTTAGAAGATGTTACCACAATTCATATTACTATGAATATTACTATCTTTTCTGGACAATTTTGAATAGTATTGTAACATGTTTGGTGGACCAGAAATTTATATATAGGAGATACCTTTCAAATACTAGTTCTATAAGAAATATAAGCTCCTGCTCTTCCATTTACTGGCTAGAGCATTTGGCATTCTTTTAAATGAAGATCTTACTGTTTTGTAGCCCAGGGCAATGCTTTGACCTTTTCAATATTCCATAATTAGATTGGCTGCAATTCTACTTTGCCTCCTGTTTACAGCCTAAGCAGCCTCTGGGAAAGGGGCAGAGTGGCCAGCTGTTCACAGTTGAAAATATTTTAAAGGTCAAAGAAATAGAGCATTTCAACTGTCTATTCTACTGAAATGTATTCACTTTTTTCAGAGCAATCTAAAGAAGTAGGAAATATATTCTCTATAACATAAAGCTGAAATCATGAAATTTTGTTACTACATTTAACAAATTTCTCAACTGACTTAGATAGATGTTTGGGCCCTTAGACAAAGAGAAGTGTGCTTCTCAAACTATTTTGGCCTGTGTCTTTCTTGGGTCACACTCCTCCCACTCATAGCACACCTCTCCCTATTATTATTGCAGAAATAAGATACCTCAACACAATTTAAAGAAAAGTCTTCCCTCTCGTAAGATGAATGAAGTGGTGTCTGGTTTTTAAGAGGTAGAGTCAAATGCAAATGTTAATGACTGGATTCTTCTGGTTAACAGAATTTGTGGGTTTAACCACAATTCTTTACGCTTCACCTTTTGTTTCTAAATTATTTAAACAAATTTTCCTGTTAGTCGGTTCTAATGAATATCATTTCATGCTGCCTTGATAATTGAGGCAATCATATTAATATCAACAGAAATTTTCTAGGATTAGCTCTAGAGAAGATGTGAGTTCCCAAAAACAGTACTAACCTCAGAGTATAATCTGAAAGTTGTTTTTGTTGTTGTTTCTTTGTTTTTAACTCAGCCAAATAATAAGAAAATGAGTTTATAATAGGGATATGTTTCTTTCTAGTAAATATTCAAAAGCTATTCACAGATAAATTAATATTCTGGTTGGCTTGGTCCTGGATAATTGAAGTTTATCATATTAGGGGTAAATGTAGTTACTGTTGCTTGAACTTGAAACCAAAAATATACTTTGGTGTATGTGAAAAATTCTTCAAGAGGTAAACAAAAGACCCAGGGCTGTTTAATTGGCAGTGCCATCGCTTATGCTACTGAATGGAGCTAAGTTTTTTAAAATTAATATTTATTTCCAGGATTAAAATTTGCCTTTATATTCATGTATAATATCGAAGATGGAGTTATTTCTGAGAAGAAATTGTGTACTTTGCCAAGCTACCTGGAAATAAAACTGCAGGGAGAGAGCTCTTATCTGACCTGCCTCAGGAAATAATACTTAGAGAGGCTTGATAACCGTTAACTTGAGAAAAGATGTGGGAAGGGAGTGGGGGAAGATTCACATTTCCTCCAAGGCTTGGAGTAGTTCAGAGAAGCTAAGGGCATGATGCTGCGGTGTTCCACAATCATGCTTCCCTAGGGGACTCTGATTTTCTGGCAAGAGCTACAAGTTAATAACTTTCACCAGGGTTACCAGTTTGTCGGGGAGAATAAAGTAGAACAACCTGGAGAAGCCCTGCAAAAAGCATGCTATTACGTAGTTATATAAGCTCCAGGGAGACTTGGACATATAAAAACTTTAAACTACTACTGGAAAAAAATTATCAGCAGTGCCAGGAGGCATGCACACAACGGAGATCTACTATTCCTTTGTCTACAGGAGGGCCTGCTCTGAGACTAGCCTATAAATCATAGTGGTATTGTTCAGAAGTCATCAGACTTGGGCTCTTGGGGCCACTCACCAAGGGTAAAGATTGTCTTTGAGATGGTGTGAAACTTGTAAGAAGCAACGCGATCAGAGAAAGATTATTGGTAAGCTTTGCCTAGTATGGAAATGATACCAGTTGAAGACTGTTGTGTTTCTAGACATGTCATAAAGTAAGAAAGGGCAGATACCAAAAAAGAGGCCTTGTAAACTCTTCACCCATGGATAAATAGCATCCATTGGCTGGCTTGGAATACTAGGTTCCTTTTCTATGCCTCTCTTGACACTCCAGTATTAGACAACGATTTGCTGGGCATAATCCTTCATTTGGAATTTTACCAGTAATCTTAACAAGGACACAGATTTCCTTTCAAATTTGATAGAAATGCAGTTGAGATTAGACAATTCAATACTATTGCTTAATTCCCACAGTGAGCCACTGAGAAGATTTAATGCAACCCTGAAGGGAATAATTAAGAAGTATGTGGATAATCATGCTAATAATTTAGATGAGAAGTTTTATCACTTCTGTCATTTACATATAGAGAGGTCTCATAGGAGCTATTTCATTTTTTTATAATTCAGAATTATATATGGGAGGAAAGAGGGGAGTCCTTTTAACTTAATAGCTAGATTATCCATTCTAGAACAATATACTAAATTGTAGAGTCAGATATATATATATATGGCATCATTTTTAAGGTAAATTATTTAAGTACCAATGTGATAATAATGTAGAGCTTATAATAATCATATGATTCGTATAACTTCTTAGAGACATCAGACATGACTTACTGTTTATATATTTTATTTTTTAAACTAGCCTCTGTAAAATTTACACACAAGGATTAAAATTTGAGGGGACCAGCAAGGTGGCATAGTGGATAAATTTGCATGCTCCACTTTGGTGGCCGAGGGTTCACAAGTTTGGATCCTGGGTACGGACCTAGCACAGCCCTTTAAGCCACACTGTGGTGGCATCCCACATAAAATAAAGGAAGATTGGCACAGATATTAGCTCAGCAACAATCTTCCTCAAGCAAAAAGAGGAAGATTGGAAGCAAATGTTAGCTCAGGGCCAATCTTCCTCACACACACACATACACATAAATTTAAAATTTAACACATATTAACTGAAAATGACACTATGTATATCAATAAAAATATGCATAATTGTATATACAGATTAATTTATACATATATGGTTTACATACACTATACTATTATCTATTAATATTGATACCAAATGTCAACTTGTTTCCAGACACTAGAATTTAGGGAGACTTCTCACCATTAGATAAATGAAAACAAAACCAAAGTTTCAAAAACAATGGGAACATATTTATGTTTACTGAAAATGGCTGATGAAATGAGTAAGTTGAAGATAAGAAACATGCAAAAAGATGAAAATTTACTAGAAGGAAGATTAACTTTCAGAGTATATTATGCCAATAATACAATATCTTAAACATTATAGACCAATGAAAAAATGTGTCTTTTGGAGGTAAACAAAAGTATGGAAATTCACTAGCAAACTAGAAGTCATAAATTCATAAAACAAAACATATTAAAATTGTTGAAAGAAGGGGGTTGGCCCCGTGGCGTAGCGGTTAAGTTTGCTGTGCTCCACTTCAGGGACCCAGGATCGTGGTTCAGATCCTGAGTGCAGACCTACACCACTTTTCACCCATGCTGTGGTGGTGACCCACATATAAAGTGGAGAAAGATTGGCACAGATGTTAGCTAAGGGCTGATCTTCCTCAGCAAGGAATAAATAAATAAATAAATTTGTTGAAAGAGGGTAAGAATGATATTCCTGTCCTTGTATATAGGTAAGTTGAAGATTACTGCAGAGATCTACCTATGATTCCAAACTAGCTAGATGAAAAGTCTTACGCAATTTCTCTTGAGTAAGTCATCACAGAAACCCCAAATAGAATATGTAAACTAAGCTAAATGCATTCTTCTTAAATATTAATAAACATCAGAACTACCTAGAGATTTTTAAAAATGTATAATTATTGAGCTCTACCACTACAGATGCTGATTAAGTGGGTCTGTTATAGAGCCCAGGATTATATTTTTTAACAAAACTCCTGGTAATCACAATGGAGGGATTCCAGCTACAAAATTTCAGACACATTAGAAACCTCAGAAAGTGTAGTTCTAGATTCACCACTAGATCAGAAGGCTGTAGAAACCCAGAATCAAGGACAAAGAAACCACTGGCATTCTTGCTCATCTCCTAGGAAGATTGATTGTTGTTTCATGCCATCAAGCCAGCTCTGACTCTTGGTAACTCTATGAATGAGTGATGTCCACAATGTCCTGTCCTCAAGAGCCCTACTCAGCTTCCATAGTAACTCTTAAAATAATGAAGGTAGTCTGAGAGCACTTTCCAGTAGTGTTGTCTACAGCACAAATATTTTTCACTTTGTTGTAGTGTAATTTGTCTATTTTTTATAACGTGTAAGAAAGTTATATCTGCTAAGAGAGATCACAGATGTACTTCACTGAAAACTATGTAGAACCAATTTGGTTGTCTGTATAGAGGGGATGAAAGTCCAATTATGGCACCAACTTTTAGAATGAATGGAAATGCTTTAGATTAAATCACAATAGTGGTGAGAAAGTAAGTAATTAACCAATCTTCTTAGAATTTTTAATCTTCTCCTTTAATCTTGTTTCTAAATAGAAGGCACATTAAATCCTATATGTATCATAGATAATTGAATTCCATGGCAATGCTTGCTGTTTATCCTATACCCAAAATTAATGCACTATTTGATCAATTAGGGAGTACTAAAATTATTTCAACTATAGAGTACAGTAATGGCTATTTAAAAAATACCTTTAGGGCTGGCCTGGTGACATAGTGGCTAAGTTTGCATGCTCTGCTTTGCTGGTCCAGGGTTCACAGGTTCAGATCCTGGGCCTAGCACCACTTGTCAAGACATGCTGTGGCAGCATCCCACATAAAATAGAGGAAGATTGGCACAGGTGTTAGCTCAGGGCCAATCTTCCTCAGAAAAAAAAAAACTTCATTGAGATATAATTCACATGCCATAAAATGCATTTATTTTAATTGTACAATTCAACAGTTTTAAGTATATACACAGAGTTGTACAACCGTCATCATGTCTAACTTTAGCACATTGACGTCAACCACAAAAGAAACCCCATGTACATTAGCAACTATTTCTCATTCTAACTCCCATCACTCTCACCCTGAGGCAAACAGTCATCTACTTATTCTATTCTACTTATTCTATTTATTCTATTTTATATAAATGGGATCATACAATTTTGGTCTTTTATGACTCACTTCTTTCATATAGCAAATTGTTTTCAAGGTTTATCCATGTTGTAACATGTATCAATACTTTATCAATTTTTGCTGCCAATTAATATCCCATTATATGGTTATTTTACATTTTAAGTGGTTTTCACATTTTGGCTATGATGAATAATAATGCTATGGATATTTGCATACAATTTTTTGTATGGACATGTTTCATATACCAACAAGTTAAATTGCTGGTCATATGGTAATTCCATGTTTAACATTTTGAGCAACTGCCAGACTGTATTCCAACGTGGCTGCACCATTTTATAGTCCCACTATCAATTTATGAGGTTTTCAGTTTCTCCACATCCCAACCAACACTTGTTAGTGTCTAATTTTTACAACCATCCTTGGGAATGTGAATTTGCACCTCATTGTGGTTTTGATTTGCATTTCTATAAAGGTTAATGATATTAAGTATGTTTTCACATTCCTGTTGGCCATTTGTATCTCTCCTTTGCAGAAACGTCTATCAGATATTTGTGCTTTTTATAATTAGGCTATTTATCTTTTCATTATTAAATTATAAGCATTTTATATATTTTCTGGATAGGAAAACCTTTTTTCAGATTTGAGATTTGAAAAAATTTTTCCCCATTCTGTGACTTGTATTTTCATTTTCTTGATGATATCGTTTACAGCACTGTTTTTCATTTGATGTAGTCCAATTTGTCTATTTTTTGAAACTTATGCTTTTTATGTCATATCTAAGAAACTATTGCCTAACTCAAGATCATGAAGATTTACTCCTGTTTTCTTCTATGATTTTTATAGTTTTAGCATTTACATCTAATTCTATAATCCGCTTTGAGTTAATTTTTCTATGGTATGAAGAAAGACTCCAACTTCATTCTTTTGTATGTGCTGTCCAGTTTCCCCAATATCATTTGTTAAAGAGAATATCATTTCTCCTTTGAAATGTCATGACACCCTGTTGAAAATAATGACCTTGAATGTAAAAGTTCATTTCTGGACTCTCAAATTTATGACATTGATCAACATATCTAGACTTATGCCAGTACCACACTTCTTTCACTACTGCATATTTGTAATAAGTTTTGAAATTGAGAAGTGTGAGTCTCCAAAATGTTCTATTTTTTTCTTTTTGATCTCTATGATGTTTTGACTAATTTGGGTCCCTTGCATTTCCATATGAATTTAAAATTAGTGTGCAAATTTCTGCCAAAAACAATACAGCTGGTATTTTGATAGGAATTGTGTTACATATGTAGATCAATTTGGGGGAATATTGACATATGAACAACATTAAGTCCTCCAATCCAGAAGCATGGAATACTTTTCCATTTATTTGTGTCTATTATTTCTTTCCTCGGCGTTTTGCAGTTTTTAATGTACAAGCCTTGCACTTCATTTGTTAAATTATTCCTAATTATATTTTGTGCTATTGTGAGTGGAATTATTTTCTTAATTTTATTTTCAGATTATTTCTTGCTAATATATAGGAATACAATCGATTTTTTTGTATATTGATATTGTATTGTGCAAACTTGCTGAACTCATATTAGTTCTAATAGTTTTTCTAGTGGATCCTTTGAGATTTTCCGTATACTAGATTATCTTAAAACAGATATAGTTTTATTTCTTTCTTTCCAGTCAGAATACCTTTTATTCATTTTTATTACCTAATTGCCATGGCTAGAACTTCTAGCACAACATTGAATACATGTGGTGAAAGCAGACATCCTTGGCTTCTTCCTGATCATAGGGGTAAGCATTCAGTCTTTTACGATTAAGTGTGAAATTAACTGAGGAGTTTTTCTAGATGGCCTTTATCAGGGTAAATTTCCTTTTAGTTCTAGTTGAATGAGTGGTGTTTTTTCAGGAAAATGGTTGAAATTTGTCGATTCTTTATACTGTCTATTGAGATGATCACGTGGTTTTTGTCTTTTGTTTCAATAATGTAGTATGTTACAGTAATTGCTTTTCAGATGTTAACCAACGTTTCATTCCTGGGATAAATCCTACTCAGTCATGGTATATAATTCTTTCTATATTTTGCTGGACTGAGTTTTCTAGTTATTTTGTTGAGAATTTTTGAATCAATATTTATATGGAATATTGGTTTATAGTTTGTTTTCTTTTTCTTGTGATGTTTTCTTCTGATGTCTGATTTTGCTTCTTGGGTAATTATAGCTTCATAAAGTGAGTTGTGAGCTATTTCCTTCTCTACTATTTTTTGGAAGAGTTTGTGAAGAATTGGTTTTAATTCTTCTTTAAATGTTTTTTAGACTGAGAAATGTCTCTACACTTGGGCTTTTCTTTATGCTAAGTTCTTTATTTAATAATTCAATTTCTTTTTTGATTATAATCTAATAAGATTTTCTATTTTTTCTTGAGTCAATTTTGGTAGTTTGTGTCTTTCTAGGAATTTTTCCATTTTGTCTAAGTTATCTTATTTGTTGGCATATGATTGTATATAATATTCCTAAACAAGCTATTAATTTCTGTAATGTCAATAGTGATGTCTCTTCTTTCATTTTGCATTTTATAAATTTGAGTCTTCTCTCTTTTGTTATTGATCAGTCCAGCTAAAATTTGTCAATTTAGTTCATCTTTTGAAAGGACAGCTTTTTGGTTGTTGATTTCCCTATTGTTTTTGGAGTCTACATTGCAGTAATTTTAGTTCTAGTCTTTACTCTTCTTTCCTAGTTCTATGTTGGGGTGATTTGTTCTTCTTTTTATAGTTACTTAAGGTGAAAGTTTAGATTATTGATGTGAGACCCTTCTTTTTAAAATGGAGACATTTATAGCTAGATATTTCCCTCTAATCACTTACTTAGCTGCAACTCATAAGCTCTGGTGTGTTTTTTTATTTCTCTAAAAGTATTTTTTAACTTCCTGTGATTTCTCCTTTGACTCATTCATTCTTCAGGAATGTGTTGTTTAATTTCCACATATTTCTCAAATATTTATATAACTGATTTTTAATTTCATTCCATTGTGATTGAAGAACATATTTTTTAAGATTTCGAGACTTTTAAATTTACTTAAGCTTGTTTTATGGCCTAAAATATGGTTGATCCTGAAGACTATTTTATGTGCACTTGAGAACAATTTCTATTCTGCTTTTTTTGGGTGGATTGCTCTATAAATATTTGCTAGGTCTATTTATTTTATAATATTTTTCAAGTCCTCTATTTTCTTGTTGATCTTCCATCTAGTTGTTTTATCCATTATTTAAAATGGGGTATTGAAGTCTCAAACATTATTGCTGAATTGTCTATTGCTTCCTTTAATTTTGTCTCCTTTTGCTGCATGTATGTTGAGGCTCTGTTTTTAGGTGCATATATTTTTATGATTGCTGTATCTTTCTGATGAAGTGACCTGTTTTGCATTATAAAATCTCTCTCTTTTGATCTTTAGCAGCATTTGTTTTGTTTTGTTTTTAAGTCTATTTTGTTTGATAGTATAGGCAGCTACTCCAGCTCTGTTGTGGTTACTGTTTGCATGGTTTAATGTTTTTCATTCTTTTACTTTCAACCTATTAGTATCTTTAAATCTATAGTGTGTCTCCTGTAGATTGCATGTAGTTAGATTTTGTTTTTATCCAGGCTGACAACCTATTCTTTTGATTGGATTCTTTAAACCACTCACATTGAAAGTTATTATTGATATGGTTGGACATGTGTCTGCCATTTTACCTTTTGTATTCTATATATCTGATGTCTTTTTATTCCTCTGTTCCTCCTTTCCTGTCTTCTTTTATATTAAGTGAATAGTTTCTAAGGTAAATTTTTCGAAAGATTTTTTTCAGTATATTTTTGAGTCGTTTTCTTAGTGGTTGCTTTAAGGCTTACAGTGTGCATCTTAACCTTTCAGCATCTACTTCAGATTTATACTTACTTAATTCTGGTGGGATATAGAAACTTTACTCCTATATAGCTCTACTCCTTCTCCTTTTTGATGTGGTAATGTTATCCAGTTTACATCTATATAAGTTACCTACCCCAAAAGATATTATTATAATTATTGATTGACATAGTTTCATATATATTTTAAAAGCTCAGAAAAGGAAAGAAAGCAAGTATATATTGATAGAGTTTTTATATTAACTGTATTATTTATCATCTTTGGTTTTCTTCTTCTCTTTCTGTGGAGTCAGGTTATCACCTGATGTTATTTCCTTACTCCAATATGGCTTTGGTCTCATCTTTCTCCTTAATGCTATTATTGTCCAATTAGCTTTCTGTACAACATTTCTATATGTTATAGTCTCAACAGTACAATTATATAAATGTTGTTTCATGCAATTAATTTTTAAATCATTTAAGAGAAGAAAGAAGAAGAAACATGCAATTTTACTCTCTTTTATATTTTCTACATAATTACCTATAATGGCACTCTTTGATTTTTCACATGTATTTAAATAACTGTGTGCTATCACTTGCTTTCAGCCTGAAGAACTCCTTTTAATGTATCTTGTAGCACAGGTTTGCCGGCAACAAAACTCTCTCTGTTTGTTTGCTATGGGCTGAAATGTGTATCTCAAAATTCTATGTTGAAGCTCTAACTCCCAACATGATGGCATTTGGAGATGGGGCCTTTGGGAGGAATTAGAATTAGATGAGGTCAAGAGAGTGGGCCCTTATGATGGGATTAGTGCCTTTATAAGAAGAGGAAGAGAGATTGCTTTCTGTTTGCATGTACAAAGAAGTCATGTGAACACAGAGCAAGATGGTAGCTACCTACAAGCCAAAAGAAGAGGTCTCAGAACGAAACCTACCTTGCTAACACCTTGATCTTGGACTTCCCAACCTCCAGAACTGTGAGAAATAAGTTTATTTTGTTAAGCCACTTAGTCTATGGTATTTTGTTAAGGCAGCCTGAGCACATTGTTTATTTACTTCCATTTTTGAAGGATAGTTTTGATGTACATCAAGTTTCTCAGTGATGTATTTTTTCTCTTTCATCATTTTGAATATGTCATCCCACTCCTTTCTGACTTTTGTTTATGATGATAAATCAGCAGTTAATCTTGTTGGGCTTCCTTTGCATATGAAGTGTCATTTTTCTCTTGCTGCTTCCAAGATTTTCTCTTGGTCTTTGGCTTTCAATGGTCTTATTATGTGTCTCAGTGGACCTCTCTGAGTTTATCCTACTTTGAATTTGTTGACCTTCTTGGATGTTTTCTTAAGGTTAGATTATTGATATACATTATATCTACAATGTTTCTAAACTAAATTTGGGAACTTTCAGCCAGTATTTCTTCAACATTTATTTTGCTCCTTTTTCTCTCTCGTCTCTTTCTGGTACTCCTATTACATGTATGTTTGCGTGCCTAATGTTGTGTCAAATTTTTCTGAGGTTATTTACTTTTAGCTATTCTTTTTCTCTGTTTTTCAGAATTCCTGATATCTATATTCTAAATAGATATCTATAGATAGAATTCCTAACATTCTATCTTCAAATCAACTGAGTATCTCTCTACAAGCTCTAATCTACTGTCAAACTCCCCATAGCGATTTTTTTCATTTTTATTGTACTTTTTAACTCCAGAATTTCCTCCTTTCTTTCTTTTTTTTTTTTTTTTTTTGAGGAAGATTAGCCCTGAGCTAACTACTGCCAGTCCTCCTCTTTTTTTCTTTTTGCTGAGGAAGCCTGACCCTGAGCTAACATCCGTGCCCATCTTCCTCTACTTTATATGTGGGATGCCTACCACAGCATGGCATGACAAGCAGTGCCATGTCCACACCCAGGATCTGAACCGGCGAACCCCAGGCCACCAAGAAGCAGAACGTGTGAACTTAACCACTGCACTGCCAGGCCGGCCCCCTTCCTTTCTTTTTTATAATTTCTATATCTTTATTCGTAGTCGTTTTGGATGAGACATTATCATCATACCTTCTAATTCTTTAAACATTATTTCCTTTAGATATTTGAATATGTTTATAATAGCTGCTTTGAAGTCTTTGCCTGCTGTGTCTAACATCTGTGCTCCATGAAAGGCAGATTTGTTTTTGCCTGCTTTTTTAACTGTCTATGAATCACACTTTCCTGTTTCTTTATGCAGCTCATCATTTTTTATTGAAAACTGAACATTTTAGTTAATATATTGTAGTAACTTTGAATAATAACTGCTTCTTCCTGGGACTTGTTGTTTTTTGCTGTTTGCTCTTTTGCTTGTTTATTCTTTTTTAATGACTTGATAGAAAAATTCAGTAAAGTCTGTTTCCCCCACAGTGTGCAAACTTCTAGTATCGTTCCTCAGAGCAGTCAGCCTTGGTCATGCACTCGAGTCTTCCTGACCACCACGGACGACTATGGTTTTAGCTAGGTCCTCTTTGACTGTCTCTTTTCATGATATCCTTGTTAAGTTTATGGCTGGCCTACATATATTGGTATCACACCCAGCTGTTAGTTTTCACTAATTGCTAGTTGATTTATTGATTGTTTTCAACAACACCCTGGGGCATATAGTGGTCCACAGTCTGATCCAATTAAATTTGGATCCTTGGCAGGGCCAGGGTGTTCCAGTTTTTGAAGCATGATCTTTCCCTCCCCCAGGCAAAACTGTGTTATGGAGCAGGAGCTGTGGTGGATGGGAACAGGAACTGGTGTCACCAGCTGACTGTGACCACCACCCATATGGATCTTCATCAACTCAGACCTGGAGAGGATAGGCTGTACTGATGCGCACCAGCTAATGAATCTCCCCAGATTATCTTGTACATTCCAGGAACCTGGGGGAGATGAGAGCTTCCACTCAACTGCCAAGCCCACCAGAGCAAGTCTTCCATAACACTGTGCTGTGTAGGAAAGGAAGACTGCACACTTCACCAGCTTCCTTGTCCAGACACTCCCTGTGTAGCAGGAGTTAGGGTAATGGGTGCTTTGGCTGCTGCCACCCACTAGATAAATGGCTTATGTAGCACAGAGCTGTGAAAACTGTTAACCAGGTCCTGAAATAACTGAGAATAGCTCTCCCACTCCAGGGATCTTGAGGAGATGGGAACTGCCATTCAGCTGACAAACCTGCTGAAAGTTTTTCCACAATGCAGAACTTTGGGGGCATGAGTGCAGTCCCTGGCTCGAATGCCACAGCCTCCCACTGTTCTCACCAAGTTTCCATAGATTTTTTTGAAGAAATGTTTCTCAACTTGTTGTAAGCCCTTTGATCAAGCGCCAAAGATTTTGAAAGTTTGTCTTTGCTAATTCCTATCAGTCTAATAGATGTCTCCCTGGGGGAGAAGTTTCCCTGAGCTCCTAGCACTGCCACCATTCCAGAAGTCAGTAAAGGGTTTTGAAAATAAAAATAGATGAGGAGCAAAACAATAACTTTGATACAGATATTTTTTTAACACACACACAGAGTGCCATGGTCATATCAGTCTGGGAAACTCTGGGTTTAAAAAAACTAGAGATTTTTATAAACTTTATATTACTTCGGAGTGTTAATATGCTATATGCAATTCTTTTTTCCTTCTCTTTTGAAAAAGATTAGCCCTGAGCTAACTGCTGCCAGTCCTCCTCTTTTTGCTGAGGAAGACTGGCCCTGAGCTAAAATCCGTGCCCATCTTCCTCTACTTTATAAGTGGGATGCCTACCACAGCATGGCTTGCCAAGTGGTGCCATGTCCTCACCTGGGATCCAAACCAGTGAACCCCGGGCCACCGAAGTGGAACATGTGAATTTAACAGCTGCGCCACTGGGCCGACCCCTAATATGCAATTCTGAATCTCCAAGAGGCTGATACAGTACGGATCTTGTCCCAAATTTCTGTGACCAATTAACCATTTTGTTTTAATTTGTTTTGTTTGTGTTTTCATTTATTTATTTGCTTGCTTATTTGTTTTTTGTTGAACATTTCTCAAGTCTTGTGGTATTGAGAATACCCTTTGGAAAACACTGATTTGATATGTTACCCTTTAAACCAAAAAATTCACCTGTCTCTTTGCAATGTCTGGTTGATAGTTTAATCTGGGAACTATGGCATTTTCTATATACCACATGATTGCCTAACTCTGTATATCCAGGGTATACATGAACATGTGGAGTAGCTAGGGGTGTTGCTGAAGTGCTAGCTGCCAAACAGGATTTATGGAGAAACTTAAAAGCACCAATTTAGATTTCCAAATATCAAATACTAAGGACACATAGTGATAACTGAGCCCCAAACCCCACTGTTGAATAAAGGAGACTACTGAAATTGTCAGCTAAGTTACAAGCCAGGTCATTCTGAGGACTAACATAATATTACAGAAGGGTTTATCCCCATGTGGGGACCATTTCCTGAATGTAGTATCATTTCCTGAACCAATATGCTCAGTGATATTTTAAAACTTCAGAGTCTCAAAAAATTCTGAAGAAGATCTGAAATAGGTTCCAATTTCTTCCCACTATTTCCCAAAGTTTCCTAGATGAAAGATCATGAATTTTAAGAATCAAAGAAACAACAGAGGTTCAAATCCTTACTCTGCGCTTACCAGTAGTTATGACCGTTGAAAACTTGTTTATCTTACTTGAACCTCAATTTCCTCGTTTATAAAGTGAGAATGATAATACTTATTAGAATTGCTTGGAAATTTAAAGATAGTCTAGGAAATTTCAAATGCTTGGCACGTAGCACAGCTACCATCTATTGGCCTCAGCATCTCAGCCCCCTTGAATGTAGTTAACAATGTGTTTTGTACCAGAATTCGTTTTAGACAATGTAAATGTAACACAAGCAACTAACATAATGTCTGGAATTTAGTGAGAATTAATGTGTTCATTTAATTGAAGGGAAAGATACTAATGGAAGGAAATGTTTGTTTAATTCCAACAGTATACCAGGCATTCCACATAAATTATTTTTCTAGAGTTGAATCATCACAAAATTTCTGTCAACAGTATTATCCTTATTTAATAAATGAGAAAATAAAGTTTCAGAAAATTCATTGATTTGCTAGTACTCAGTACTCAGCTAGTAGGAAGTGAAGCCAAGATATAAGTCTATCTCACCCCAAATCTTACACTCCTTCCAATATGCCAGGCTGCTAGTTAACAAATTTGGGGACTCTCCCTAAGCGCAGATCTTAAACTTTTCTTGCCAAGGGATTATTTATGTTATGGTGTGATTACAAATGCAAAACTCTAATAGCATCTTGCCAATATGGCTGTGGAACTTTGGGTACTCATGATAAACATTTAATATATTTATAAATGAGTGAATGCCCTGGCAAGTAAACTTTTTAAAAATAGGATGAGAAAACATAAATAGCTGGAATCTTGTAGATCTACTTCCAACTAAATGAACGCTACTTTAACATAAATTTAGAGTATGAGTATCATAGTACCGAGAAAAGTATGAAAAACACACCATATATTTTCATTAAAGTACTTCATCTGTCAGGTAAAAATATATTTTAAAATTTTGGATTGGAATCCAAAAGAGTAGGCTTCTATAAGTATAGCTTAGCTAGAAGCTGTTTATATCAGGAAAACACAAGTTGTGGAGGTTCTGGAATGTCCTTCAGTAAAGCTGGGGAAAATGGAAAATAGCACAGATAAAGAAATGGAAAATATCACAAATAAGAAAGGTTTTATAAATTTAGGTAGTGTATAGGAAGCAGCAAATGGGTTCTCTCCCCTCAATGAACTGGATAATAAATTAAAATTAACAGCTGAAGGTTAATATCTTTTCTCTCTGATGAAACACATAGAGATATAGACCACGATTCTTTGAAAGTGGCTGAAACTAGAGGCTTTCAGGTTCTAAAAGAGCATTAGAAGTAGCAGAACTGGAGACAGTTTAAGCACACTGCGAATGGAGAAGTTGAGTGCAAACATAGGATTGAGGTAACTAGTGACAAATATTGAACTATGAGATAGTAAGAGGGCAAACGTATATATTTCTTAAAAATTGCTTCAAATGTTATGTTTACAAAAACAATATTTAGTAAAAAATATCGGGGATGTCATTTGACTTAATTGTATCATCATCATTATTATCACAGTTTGTGTTGATTTTTAAGGAAAAAATCATATGTAAATGTAGACTTGCATTTTAATCTCAATCCTTAATTCTCACTCTAGAAAAAGAGCTTAATCATCTGGCTTGACTTCCGTAATGTAAGCCTCCGCAGTTCACCTAGTGGCAGATACCTTGTGGAAGAGCAGGTAAACAGTCTCTAAAATCAGTACCCTAAAAATGTTTAAGTATTTGTTGATAATTGTCACTAAATAGTGGATAATAGATGAATCTGGAAGCAAAATCAATCTTAAAAGACACATGCACAGTTAATTTAAGTTTTAAATGTTGTTTCTAAACTAATTTAACTAAATAGTTGGTCATTATTCTTGCCAAACAAAAACCTTCAAAATAAAAATATGTGTAATGGATGCACTGTACTTTTTATTTGCACAGTATCTTTTTATGCTATTGCAACATTGCTATTTATTGAAAACTTTCCATAAAATCTGATGTATCTAATTGATGCAATTCACTTAGCATTCCAAACATTCATAAAATTGCCTTTTAGTATTTGGAATGCATTTGTAGTAGGCAATTATAATATTTTAAAATGTTTATTTGTTTTAGGGTAATCTATTCTTATATGTTTAATTCAGAACCACCTTAATTTCTCAGTACAAGAGCAACCCTGGAGGGGCAAAAAAGAGTGCTTTGAAAGCATTAACTAATGTAAATTGCACATCTAATCCAAGTGGTGCTGTATTTTACTTTATGCCTTTTTTTTTTTTTGGTGAGGAATATTGGCCCTGAGCCGACATCCATGCCAATCTTCTTCTATTTTGTATGTGGGATGCAGCCACAGCATATCTTGATGAGCCGTGCACAGGTCCATGCCTTGGATCCAAATCAGCAAACCCTGGGCCTCTGAAGCGGAACACATGAACCTAACCACTAGGCAACCTGGCCAGTACCAATTTTCTGTTTTTTGATGGGTATATGATATAAACTAAGAATATTCCAACACTATGATTTGTAAAGACTTTCTTACAACATTCTCAAAGAAGGACAGCCATTTCATTTAGTTATTTCAAGATACATGCACTAAAAGATAAATATAAAATGCATCATTGGTGCTAAACCAATGTTGTGTGCAATAAATTTGTTCACAATTAAAATGCATAGCAGCCAATCTTTTGAAAAAGCTTGCTTTCAGAACTCTAGGTAACTGGTCTCTAAAAGTTGTGATACTTCCCATGTAGGTTTTTCTTTTAAGCTTTACTCAGTGAAGTGTGGTTAATTCAAAAAGACTCTCTAGACAAAGTGTCAATTTGGGTTCCAAAAGCAAGGGTCAATCATGTTTTGTTTAGATGTGCCATACTCTGACTTTTTTCTCGTTAATTAGAGATAATAATAGGCATGTCTTGGCTTCCTAAAATGCACGTAAAATTTAACTTTTAAGAGTCTCAATTTAAAAAGTCAAAAATTTCACATTTCCCTCCTATGGATGAAAAGCATGGGTTCAATTATTAATTAACTAACTTGGTAGCTAAGTTCTTACAATAGAGAACCTCTCTGATGTGATCATTTTTCCTTCCACAGTCCCTGGCAGGCACCATGTCATGCATTCTCTCTCAAATGTAAAATACAATGAGAAAAAGTATGATATCTTATAGACAATTGCTAAACTCTGTACATTCTGATTTGGTTCCTTTTTCTGGTTATGATAGATCGTCGCATTTTAAAATCCAGGGAAAGATAGACCAAGTCTCTTTCCAAGTCAGTACTTGGAATATCTCTGCATTCAATTTTGCAATGTTTCAAGAATATTCTTTGCTATTTTTAAAAGAAAAATCAGCAGATTTGAGGTAACAGATGTCAGAAATTAGCAAGGCTGTTACATGCTAATTATTTACCCAAACATCATCTTAAAGGCAAAGTATTCAGAAATAATTATGGCTTTCTATATTACTCACTGCATCCATTAGAAATTTCTTTGAGGCCCCAGAACTAAAGTTTTTTTCAATCCCTCCTCCTGCCCCACTTAGCACTGAATCAAACAGTGAAACACCTGCTTCCAGCTGCATGGAAGATGAACACATAGAAAATTCTGTTGACTTATTATTTGTAATATCCCATGGAAAATTTTCACTGAGAATTGTTGAAAAATCTAGAAAAGCAGTGTGATATAAACCGATACACACCAGAATTACATTAGCTTCTATATTTCATCTTTTCCAAAACACATATAGCAATGCAGTTGAGTGTACATGATCATTAACACAGCTCGAATTTACTGATCCCAGGATTCTAGTGATTCAAAAATAATAGTCTGTACTTTTTAGAAATAATAGTCAAGAGGCTAAAGGGCAGAGCTGTATGGAAGAAACAGCAAATCCTTACCTTATGGCCAAAAAGGCACCTCAACTCTGAGAGTCATCGTCTGTTTATGCTATCATACATAGGTTCCATCTCCAATGCCAGTAAAATTGGTTGACCACCTGGAGTGCCATATTAAAAAATAATCTTCAGCTATGTCATTGCTCATCAAGAAAAGCTATTATGATCAGTTCATATCTGACACAGACACAGGAAGAGGGAGCAAACTTTCCTGTGCAGGTAATTTGTCATCCCTCCAATAGTAAATGTGTTCTCCTTGAAAGTTCCCTTGTTGGAGAAGGAGAGGAACCATTAGGGTAAACAAGGAAACAGTAAAGAGGGAAGGGCAAAGAGAATTAAGAAAACAGACAACTCAAAAACATGAAACTTTATTCCCTATATCCCCCTCAACATTTAACAATGCTTCTTCCCAACTATTTCATCTGAGCAGATTCACTATACTTGTTTTAAAAAATCTTTTTAAATCTTAAATTAGTTAGGAAAAACAAAACCATGTTTTGTCATTCAAGGGGAAAAAAGGCTTAGTAGTCGAACACATTTTGTATCTTTTTTCAACCAGTTAATCGTCAGGCAAAAAAAAAAATATATATATACATATACATAACTAATCAATAACCCCTTTATAATGTGTAATTTCTCTTATGTGTAGTATTGCCCATATAAAAAAACTAATCTTGTGCTGCTTAAAAATTAGAAATGTCTACTAGACTTCTGTGAACTCTGAGCCTACTGGGGTATTTCTCCAGAAAGCAGAGTTTGCTTAGTGGTGGAAAACTTGTCTGCCTAAGGTGAAAATTCACACTAGAGATTATCTAAATTGATTGGCCACAGTTTAGTGAACATATGTCCTCCTGCAAAGCTGCTTTCTCTTTCCCTAACATATCCAAAGGAGCACAAAAATAGATGGCAGAAGAAGGGATATACAACAGATTTTATTATCACTGGTCAGACAGTAGCAGCTGTCACATGAAACTAGGTTTGCCAAGAAGAAAAAAATTTATATAATTTTTTTCCCTGTGACAGATGATACATGATTTCTCCACAAAAAACAAATCTTTCTCTATTTTAGATATATTTCTACAAAGTCCAAATAATCACCTTTTCTATTCTGCATTTTACTGCTAGTCTTAGCCAGCAGAATGAGGCAAGAAAAATAAAATAGTAAATATTGATAAAAGAAATAAGTAAAACAGCCATTATTTGCAGTTGGTAATTACTTACATAGAAACTATAAAGGAATCTAGAGATAAATACCAGAGTTAATAAGAGGGTTTAGCAAGATTGCTTGATTTAAAATCCATATTTTAAAATCAGTCATTTTATATATTCCAGAAAAAATTATTATAAAATGAAAATTTTAAAAGATAAAATTTACGGTAGCATCAAAATATCAAATACCTAGAAATAAACCTCCTAAAGGTTATGTAAAACTTTTTATGCATGAAATTAGAAAACTTTATTGAGAGTTATTAAGATAAACAAATAAATTAAGTGATATATCATTTATAGGTTGGAATGTAGATGATACCAAAATTAATTTGTAGGTACAATCTCAATGCCAATCTCAATCAAAACCCTAAGAGGATATTTTGTGGACTTGACAAGTTTATTTGAGTATTCATATGGATGTTCAATGTGTTATAAATAGTCAGATATTCTTTGAAGAGAAAGAACTAGCTCAATAAGTTTTAAAAAATTATTAAAAAATTAGAATAATTAACTCAATGTGGTTGCTATAGTCTAATTATGTCCCCCCCCCTCAAATTCTTATATCGGGACCTAATCCTCAATGTGATAGTATATGGCAGGGGGGCCATTGAGAGTTGATTAGGTCATGAGAGTGGAACCCTCATAAATGAGATTAGTGCCTTATAAAAGAGCCCCAGAGTGCTCTCTTGCCCCTTCTGCTATGTGAGGATGCAGGGAGAAGATGGCTGTCTATGAACCAGGAAGCAGGCTCTCACCAGATATTGAATCTGCTGGCACCTTGCTTTTGGACTTCCTAGCCTCCAGAACGGTGGGAAATAAATTTTAGTTGTTTATAAGCCACCCGATCTATGGCATTTTGTTATAGTGGCCCAAATGGACTAAGACAGTGATGTTGGCATAACAGTAAAAAATAACTAATGGAACGGAATAGAGACTCCATGAATGGACCCAAACATATGGAGACTTGATATATGACAAAAAGGATTGCAAATCAAGAGAGAAAGAATTGAGTGAGTTGAGCAAGACGGTGGAATAGGAGATTTCCAGGCCACAGCCTGCCATAGAAGGAAACATTTGGTAGTCATCCATGGACAAGATGCCTGTGTGGGACCTTTGGGATTCAGGCAGGAAGTTGCAAAACTCCAGTGGAACCCAAGACTAAGGAGGGCTGCTTTAAGAAGATAGGCCTGTGTGTTGGTGGCAGGCTCACCAACCATGATCCTAGCTGCAGACAAGAAGCAACTCCATGGCCTTATGGACTTGGCTCCAGCAACACTTGTCCATAGTCCTGCCATCAGCCCCTTTCACCAAGGGACCTGGGAAGATCCACACCCATCAATGGCCCTGGTAACAGGCCCACCAACCTCAGATCTGATTGTGGTTCTTGAAGCAGTCCTATAACCTGTCTCAGGCCCACTCTACCACTGACTTGAGGCAGTCTTGCCCACCAATGGAACTGACCAAGGGACTTGGCAGAAGCCACACCCATAGGCACCCCCAGTAATAGGCCTACTGACCTCAGACCGACTATAGTCCTAAAGTAGTCCCATGACTTGGCTCCAGCCCTGCTCTACCATGGTCCAGAGGCAGTCGTGCCTGCTCAGGGATCTACCCAGGGACCCAGCAGAAGCCATGGTGAAAGCCAAGTCAGTAGGCGCCCCCAGCAACAGGCCATTGACAGCAGCGTTGAAAACAGCAAAATACTTAGGAATAAATTTAACCAAGGAGGTGAAATATCTGTACACTGAAAAGTATAAAACATAGATGAAAGAAATTGAAGAAGATGCAAATGAATGGAAAAATATCCTGTGTTCACGGATTGGAAGAATTAGTATTGTTAAAATAGCCATACTACTCAAAGCAATCTATAGATTCTTATGCAATCTCTATCAAACTCACAGTGGCATTTTTTACAGAAGTAGAAAAAACAATCCTAAAATTCATGTAGAATCACAAAAAACCTTGAACAGCCAAAGCAATCTTGAGCAAGAAGAACAAAACTGGAGGCATCACACTTCCTGATTTTAAAATACATTATAAATCTGCAGTAATCAAAACAGTATGGCTCTGGCAAAACAAAAAGAAAAACAGATATATAGACCAAAGGAACAAAATATAGAGCCCAGAAATAAACCCAATCATTTATGGTCAGCTGATCCTTGACAAGGGGCAGTGGGCAAGAATACACAATGGAGAAAGGATAGTCTCCTGTATAAACGGTGTTGGGTGGGGCCAGCCCAGTGGTGCAGTGGTTAAGTTTGCACGTTCTGCTTCAGCAGCCGGGGGTTTGCCAGTTCAGATCCCGGGCGCAGACCTATACACTGCTTGTCAAGCCATGCTGTGGCAGGCACCCCACATATAAAGTAGAGGAAGATGAGCATGGATATTAGCTCTGGGCCAGTCTTCCTCAGCAAAAAAAGGAGGATTGGCAGAAGTTATCTCAGGGCTAATCTTCCTCAAAAAAATTAAAAATATAAATAAATAAATAAAAATGGTGTTGGTAAAACTGGATAACCACATGCAGAATTGTGAAACTGGACCACTATCTAACATCATATACAAGAATCAATTCAAAATGGATTAAAGACTTAAACATAAGGCCCGAAAACATAAAACTAATAGGAGAAAGCATAGAGAAAAGGCTTTTTGACATTGATCTGGGCAATGATTTTCTTAGACATGACCCACAAAACAGAGGCAACAAAAGCAAAATTAGGTAAATGAGACTACATCAAACTAAAAAGCTTATGCACAGCAAAGGAAAAAGTCAACAGAGTGGAAAGACAATCTACTAACATCGGTAAAAAAAGAAATTTAAATGGCATACTAAGAAAGGAAAAAATGGATTACTATAAAATGCTCAATTAAAACCACAAAAAGCAGAAAAAGAGTGTAAGATGAAAATAGGAGCAAAGAATAAGGCCAAGAAATAGAGAACAGTAACAATTATAGATATCACTCCAAATATAAAAATAATCATTTTTAACATCAATGTCCTAAATATACCACTGAAATTAAAGAGATTGTTAGAGTGGGTAAAAAATAAGACCCTATTATGTGATATCTACAAGAAATCCACTTTAAATAGAAAGATGCTTATAGATTAAAATTAAATAGATGGAGAAAGACATACCATGCTAACATTAATCAACAGGAAGCAGGAGTAGCTATATTGATTTCAGACTTCAGAACAAGGAAAATTATGAGGAATAAAGAAACGCATTACATAATGATAAAGGGGTCAATTCTCCAAGACATAAGCAATCCTTAACATACATGTACTTAAAAACAGCATCAAAATATAGGAGGCAAACACTGATAGAACTGCAAGGAGAAATAAATGAATCTGCTGTTATATTTAGAGAATTCAACAGCCCTCTATCACAAATGGACAGATCCAGCAAGCAGAAAGTCAGTAAGGACGTAGTTGAACTCAACAGCACCATCAATCAAGTGGATTTAATTAACATCTATTAGACTACGTCGTCCAACAACAAGAACAGAATACACGTTCTTCCCAAGCTCAATGTAACATTCACCAAGATAGAACACAGTATGGGTCATAAGTCACATCTTAACAAATTTAAAAGGATAGAAATCAAGCAATGTTTGCTCTCAGAACACAATGGTGAGAAACTCCATTTTCTTTCATACTAAAATGAGGAAAAAGGCAAGAATGTTTCCTCTCACCACTTCATTTCAACATCATGCTGGAAGTCCTAGCTAATATAATAAGACAAAAAGAGGGGGAAAAAGGTATGCAAATTGGGAAGGAAGAAATAATACTGTCTTTGTAGGTGGCATGGTTGTTTATGTAGAAAATCCTAAAGAATTGACAAGAAAATCCTGAAACTAAGGAATTATAACAAGGTTATAGCAAGAATATAAGGTTAATATACAAAAGTCAATCACTTTCTACTATGGTCTGAATGTTTGTGTGCCCCCAAAACTCACATGTTCAAATTCTAACCCCTAAGGTAATGGTACTAGGAGGTGAGGCCTTCTGGTGGTGATTAGGTAATAAGGATGGAGCCCTCAGCAATGGGATTAATGTCTTAAAAATGAGGCTCCAGAGAGCTTGCTTGTCCTTTCTGCTATATGAGGATACAAAAAGAAGTGTGCAACCCAGAAGAGGACCATCACCCCACCATGCTGGCACTCTGATCCTAAACTTCCAGTATCCAGAACTGTGAGAAATTAATTTCCGTTGTTCAGAAGCCATCAAGTCTGTGGTATTTTGTTATAGCAGCCCTAACAGACTAAAATATTTTCCTATATACCAGTAATGAACAAGTGGAATTTTAAATTTAAAACACAGTACCATTTATATCATCACCAAAAAATTGAAATACTTAGCTGTAAATTTAACAAAATATGCGCAAGAACTATATGACGACAACAACAAAACTTTTATGAAAGAAATCAAAGAAGTAAATAAATGGAGAAATGTTCATGGACAGGAAGACTCGAGATTGTAAAGATGCCAGTTCTTCCCAACTTGATCTATACATTCAATGCAATCCCAACCAAACTCCCAGCAAGTTATTTTGTGGATATCGACAAACTGATTCTAAAGTTTACATGGGAAGGCAAAAGGTCCGGAATAATCAACCCAATATTGAAAGACAACAAAGTTGGAGGACTGGCACTACCCAACTTCAAGACTTACTATAAAGCTATGGTAGTCAGGAAAGTGTAATATTGGTGACAGAATAGACAAATATATCAAAGAAACAGAATAGAGAGCCCAGAAATAGACCTTATTGTGCGAGAAATAATCTTTTCATACCCTTAATATATTTCTGGGATCATCACTCTTGACATCTGAACCAAATTTTTGGGTTAGAGATCCATTTCATTTCTGTGGGTGATAACAATAAGGATGAGGGAAATTTTATCTTCAGAGTAGTATTCCAGTTAAGGAATGAAGAAGGAATGGTAGAATTAGAATATCACCGTATTACAACTCTTAATGAATAAATGGATCTAGTTATTGATTTGCTAACAATTCAAAAAGACAAATTATTTTCCTTCTGGTGAGAAATGCACCAGCACTTCTTGAAATAATCATGTTTGCTAAGATCTATGCTAACTTTTGTCAAAGTATATTGCTCTAAATGTTCTATTTTATTATTATTTATTGTTGTTAATCTCTTATTGTGCTTAATTTATAAATTAAACTTTATCATAGGTACGAATGTATAGGAAAAAATATAGTATATATAGGATTTGGTACTGTCTGTGGTTTCAAGCATCCACTGGGGGGTCTTATAACATATCCCTTGAAGATGAGGGGGGACTACTGTATACAGTTTGGAAATAAAGAAACAAAACCATCCTTATTCACAGGTGATATGGTTGTTTATGTAGAAAATTCCAAAGAATCTACCAAAACTCCCCTCTTGGAACTAATAAGCAAATATAGCAAGGATGCAAGATACAAGGTCAATATAGAAATTCTATTGCTTTTCTATCTACCAGCAATTAACAATAGGAATTTGAAATTTTAAAATACCATTTACAATAGCACCAAAATAATGAAATGCTTAAGTATAAATCTAACAAAGCATGTAGATTATCTGTATGCAGAAAACTGCAAAATACTGAAAAGCTAAATCAAAGAAGAGCTAAATAAATGGTGATATATTCTATATTCATGGACTGCAAGATCCAGTATTATTAAGATGTCAATTCTTCCCAACTTGATCTATAATTTTGATACAATCCCAATAAAAATCCCAGCAAGCTCTTTTGTAGAACTTGATAAACCAATTCTTAAGATATATGGAAAGGCACAGGACCTGATAGCCAACACTATACTGAAGAATAACAGCAAAGTTGGAGCACACATATTACTTGATTTTAAGGCTCATTCTAAAGCTACAGTATTCAGGACAAGATTGTACTGGGGAAATACTAGATGCATATATCAATGGAAGAGCACAGAGAGCCCAAAGAATAGATCCACACAAATATAGCCCACTTATTTTTTGACAATGGCACAAAGGCAATTCAATGGAAAATGAATGGTCTTTTCAGTAAACGTTGCTGGAAAAATCGGACATCCATTTGCAAAAAAAATAAATAAATCTAAACACAGAAGTTACACCTTTCATAATAATTTACTCAAAATGAATCATACGCATAAATGTAAAATACAAAACTATACAATTTCTAGAATAAAATATAGAATAACAACTATGATGTTCACTTTGGGGATGAGTTTTAGGTACAACAACAAAAACAATGTAGGACAGGAAAAATAAGTTTGACTATATTTAAATTAAACCTTTTTTTCTCTGCCAAAGACACTGATAAGAGACTAAAAAGACAAGTTACCAACTGGGAGAAATTATTTATAAATCACTTATTAGATGAAGGACTTGTACCTAAAATGTACAAAAAATTATTAAAATAAGATAACAAGCAACTCAACTAAAAAATGGCCAAAAATCTTAACCAAACAAGGTATACAGATGGTAAATGAATATATGAAAAGAAGCTCAATATTTTTTGTTATAAGGGAAGTGCAAATTAAAACAACAATGGGGCATCACTCCATACCTACTAGAATGGTTAAAATCTAAGAAAGCTGACAATGTCAATTGCTGGTAAGGATGTGGACAATAATAACTCTCACACATTGCTGATGATGGAGCAAAATAATACCACCACTTTGGAAGACAGTTTGATAGATTTAGTTAAAGCTAAAGACAGTGTTACCAAACAATCTAGCAGTCACACTCCTAGGTATTTATCCAATTGGTTTTAAAACTTACAACCACAATGAAACTTGCAAATGAATGTTTATAGCAGCTTTACTCATAATTGCCAAAACTTGGAAGTGTGGGGGCCTGGAATTGGCCACCCCAAGATATGTCTCTTTGGCGTGATGATTATTTGGGGCTAGTTGCTTTGATAAACTGGGACGGGGAGGGAGGCTCTGAGGAGTGGAACTTGCTTGCCCTTTGTTAAGAAACATTTACATTGTAAAGGAAATCTCCATCTGTAAAGACATTTCCCTCTCTGTACCAGGAAGAAGGGGAGATGACCTTATCTCTAGAAACTCTTAATCAATGGGGAAGGCAAGGACTTAAATCTGCATTTGTTTATTGTGCTTATCTGGTAACCTCCTGTATCTGACTCCCCCCACCCCCAACATCCTCCTTTGTCTTCAGCTGGATGTGATATTTAATGTGGTGGTTTCAGCCATTTTGGCGAGTTGCTCAGCTTGCCTGAGCCTCTCCCATGTATATATTGACAGGTGGAAATGGCAAGCAATAAGATATATCGGAGTACATGAGGAGGCCATTTGGTGTAAGCCTGGTTCGGCCTACCTTTGCTTTTATCCAAAAGGGCCTGACTGTGGCCATTGAGCACACATTGTATATCTGCTTTAAACATTTACTATGGCAAGAACAAATGGCCTTAAGATAAAGGTGTAACTTCCCCCCCATTGGCATTTCCTTAAGGATAAGCATCTTTCTTTAGGCTAGGAACTGATTGCTGCACTCACCTTTGACCACCCAGCTCACCTGTGACCACCCAGCTCGAGACAATAGACCTGCCACCTGCTGTGTTCACTGAGACAGCAGACCTACCTGCTGTGTCCATCAATTGCTGTGCCGACAGAGCAGTCTCGCGACTATTGTGGGAGGGACATTTCAATCCTATGTGAAACATCCTGTTTTGGGGTATATAACCACTCTGTGCACCCCACTTCTCTGATGCCCTTTCTTCCTTGTGGAAGAAAGGCTCCAGGCCATGGTCCTCATAAAGCTGTGTTTAATTTTCTCCTGCTATTCTGTCTCATGTGAATTTAATTCGTTCTCCAGCCAGAAGAACCCAGAGAGGGTAGAGGAAATGTCTTCCTCCCCTACAGAAGCAACCAAGATGTCCTTCAATAAGTGAACAGATAAACAAACCATGGTCATACCTACAATTGAATACATTTAATGATAAAAAGGAATGAGCTATCGAACCACACCAAAACATAGATGAACTTTAAATGTACGTTACTAAGTGATAAAAAGCTAGTTTAAAAAAGCTACAAGCTGTATGATTCCTTTCATGCACCATTCTGAAAAAGGCAACACTGTAGAGAAGAAAAATAGATCAGTGGTTGCCAACGGTTTGGAGAAAGTTGAAGGATGAACAGAAGAAATATATGGGATTTTTTTAGCTTGGGAAACAGTTCTATATGATCCTATGATTTGGATATATGACACTATGCATTTGTCAAAACCCACAAAACTTTACAGTCAAGAGAATGATACTTTATGCATGCATATAAATTTTAAAAAATATTTAGGAGGTTGGGGGTCCCAGGATAGAATGCAGACTGTGTCAAATAAATCTAATTTAATCTAAATTATAATATACAATTATTCTATATTCTATATATTTATAATTACGTATATTTCCACACTGAAGGAAGTGGGGAAAAAGCCGCTAACCTATGTAACTTTGTAAATAAGTGGAAAGTTGAAGACTAAAGGCAAAAGTAGCTCTATGTAAGTAATTTATCCTAGTTTGTAACGTTATTTCACACAGAGCTATTGGGTAACAATTCCAAAACCCCTGTACACGTGTCTTAGTTCAGGTTGCTATAACAAATTACCATAGACTGGGTGGCTTCAACAACAAATATTTATTTCTCACAGTTCTGAGACTGGGAAATCCAAAATCAAGGTGCTGGCAAATCTGGTGTCTGATAAGAATCTTCTTCCTGGTTTGCTTATGGCTGTCTTCTCATTGTATCCTCATATGGCAGAGAGCAGAGGGAAGAAGCAGCAAGTTCTCTCATGTCTCTTCTTATAAAGGCACTAATCTTATTCATAAGGTTTCTACTTTCATGACATAATTACCTTCCAAAGGTACCACTTCCTAATACCATCACATTGGGGTGTAGGAATTCAACATACGAATTTTAGGGGGATACAAACGTTCAGTCCATAACAACAAGTACACTGCAATGAACAAATAAGTAAACAAATAAGCAGATTATGGGAGCCAGATTTCTCATTGTTGAAGTGAGAGGTAACAGACAAGCCAAGGGTTAAGGCTAGAATGATCCATGTGGTAAGTTGGAGATATCAGTCTGAACTCATGTTTAGCTTAACATCAATATAGACGATTGCATTCAGAAATAATTATATATATGTGTATCCATAGATTATTATACATACATATTTCCTTGTTCTGTCAGCTTCAGAGGCCTAGAAGCAACACCCTTGTAGCAATGAGCACATCTAATGCCCAAATCTTGGTTTCTAATACCACTCTCCAGTAGAAAGAACCAGAGCTTCTTGGAGAAATGGCTGATTCTAGGAATTGAAAAGGGAATATATGAGATCAGCCTGGAGCATCTTTTTGTAACAGAAAGTAAGGAAAAGCTAACACACACACACACACACACGCACACAATGGTGGGGGGTATGTCAAAAGGAAACAGGAAACACATGAAAGAGTGTCCAATGGCCAAAACTATAATAAAGATTGGATAAGAATTAAAATAAGCATCAGATTATAACCCAAAGTATAAAATATCTATAAGTCTATACTGATATGGATAAATGATTTCAGAAATAAATAAATGGAGAGAATAGAAAAATCTCCTGTGCAGAAGAATTCCAAATAATTTATGTAGATACTGTACCCTCAAGGAAGTGGACCTTAACTCCTCACCCCTTGAGTGTCACTTTAGTGATTTGCTTCCAAAGAGTACAGTATGGAAAGCAGGAGAAAAGAGTAACTTTACAGTGGAGGATATGACAAACATTATGTCAGGCAGGTGATCAAGGTTAACCTGATGATAGCATGCACTCTTGATATTATTTGGTGAGAATGGCACTTCAACTTCTGTGATCTTTTCTCCAAAACCCCGCAACATCAGCCTAATAATGAAAAAATATCAGAACCCAGTTGGAAAACATTCTACGAAATACTCTACCAGTACTCTTCAAAATTGTCAAGATTATCAAAATAAGGAACCTCTGAGAAACTTACCATCTGGTGGAACCTAAGGAGACTTGGTGGCTAAACATAATGTAGTATCCTGGATGGAATTCTAGAAGTGAAAAAGGACATTACATAAAAACTATGGCAATCCAAATAAAATATGGACTTTAGTTAACAACAGCAATCATAGTGAGTAATAATATGAGAAGAGGGAAAGTGGTTGAAATGTAGATGAAATAAGATTGACTGTGTATTGATAACTGATGAAGCTGGGTGATGAGTATATAAAAGGTCATTGTACATTCTGTCTACTTTCCATAATAAAAGATTTAAAAGAAAAAATAAACCAGATAAACAAGTCACAGAGTGGAAGAAAATACTTTTCATCCAAATAACTGACCAAGGTCTAGTATCCAAAACATAGAAAGAGCTCTTAGAAATCAAAAAGGAAAAGACAAGCTACTCAAAATGAAAATGGGCAAAATATTTGAAAAAGTACTTCACAAAAAGAGAAGGCAGTTCCCTCAAATTATTCTCCTTTTTGTATCCAGGTGTGTAATGAACCATCTTTAAAATTCCAGCTTTCATTTCTCATTACAACCTCGTGCAAATACTATCCAACATATATCTGTAGATACAAGGTTTCCCATGAGATGATGATAGTGAAAGCGCTTTATAAACTGTAAATCTCACTGCAATGTGAATTATAGTTATTGTTACTTTTGATGCCCAGTTATGACATTCCATAGCAGGAAGACTAAAAGAATATTGAAAACTAACAACCAGAATTATTCTGTGCTTAGTCTGCTGGTGTCACTATCTTAACCTGCTTCATTTCCTAGATTATGAATTATTGCTTAACTTTTAAGGCAGGACTTTGGTTTCTACTTCCAGTTTTCTCTGTTGATTAAGTTTAGTTTGTCTGCTTTTAAAAATGCTCAGAAAGCAGTGAAGTAAAGTTTTTATTTTCTTCCCTGTATGAATCTGCATACTATAACCTATTTAGAGTTTCTCTCTTTTGATTAATCATTGTAACCTGTTTTTACTACTGCTTAGGCTTCAGTTACCTAGAACCCTCTTCAAAACCTTCTTCTTGTAAGTTCCTTCTCTTTCTGACAATTCAGAGACCAATTCTTTTTCTGTTTGTTTAGCAACACAATCTTCTTCAATACTTTGTAGAAGTTTGATCTCAGTTTATCTATTTAGAATTCCATTATTTCTCATTTCCTCAGGCCTACAATTGCGTTCATTTATTTATTTATTTTTTTGAGGAATACTGACCCTGAGCTAACATCCCCTGTCAATCATCCTCTTTTTGCTGAGGAAGAGTGGCCCTCAGCTAACATCTGTGCCCATCTTCCTGTATTTTATATGGGGGATGCCTGCCACACCATGGCTTGATGAGCAGTGTGTAGGTCCATGCCCAGGATCCTAACTGGTGAACCCCAAGCCACCAAAGTGGAGCATGCGAACTTAACCACTACACCACCAGGCTGGCCCTCTACAATTGTGTTTCTAACCCAGCTTTGCAGCTAGCCATGACAATTTTACTGTATGCAACTTTGCAATCTACCTTGCCTTATGATTTAACTTGATTTTTTTATCTAGCCTGGGTCCGTCCCAACTTGAAGTCACCATTGAGTCATCATAGGAATCAACTGACTTGACTTGCAGACTTTCAGATCCCAAACTTTTTTGTAGAGCTAAGAAGAACTGATTTCCTACTCTACTCCCGAACCAGTCAGTTTTTGGATCCCACCCTGTCTTGACATCCAGCAACCTTAGGATCCTTAAACTGCAGCTCACTCAACTACTGTTCCCAGTCTCTGCTACAAGCTAACTCCTATGTATAGACATAAAATTGATTGAGTATTACATGTTTCTGGGACATAGGTAGAAGTTGTATTCCTTGCTTAATGATAATGGCGCTAATAACAATATTATGAGAATAGTTCAGACTACCTGATCTTCAGGCCCGAACATCTATGGACTCGCTGATAGAGTTCTATATAGCGAGACTGTTGTTGACACTATGACTGAGAAAACATGCTTATGTGCTCTTAAATTCTGAGGCAACATACATGTTCTATTCTAGAGCAAAATCTAGTCAACTGTGGTAATATCTCAGAAGTATCCCCTTGGGGTTCCTCTAAATCCACAACTAAATCACACAAAAGGTCTCTTTAATGCTGTATAATTTCAGTGGCACAGAATAACCATGACTTTGATGGAAAGTGTGATTTCTATGTCTTTGATGGCAGTGTAATCAAAATCAAACAGAAAGATTGACCTACATGCTCATACCATAGCCTAGTATTATGGATTAGTTTGCTTGCTTATTGCATTGGCTAAAAATATCCCTGATTGCTGTCACTTCATGGGGAAACGTTTTCAGGATTAGAAAAAAAAATGACTTTTTCCCCTGAGATAACGAATTGGAAAATGTTATTCTGCCACAGATAGTTCTCAGCTTTCCACTTCATTAGCCATGAAGGGCAATGCTTTGAACGGAAATGGGAGATTCATTAGAATGGGTAGTAATCTGAGAATCCATAATACTTCTACAGAAAAGTTATCCACACCTGAAATTAAACTGAGTATGCTCTGACTACACCTTGCAGCTGAATTTTGAGATATAAAGTTCATTCTAAATAAATTGTAAACTCTCTATAATTCAGAATCTGTTCTTATAGGTCAACTTTAACAAGATTGGATCGATTTGGTACTTTTATGAGGCTCAAATCAGGCCTGTTTAAGTAAATTAAAATTATTTCTATGATGAAAGAAAAATGTAACACAGTCTTAAATGAAGTCTCCATTCACTACTGACATCACCAATTCACTAATCGGAATAGAATGTTCTGATTTTAACCTTGTAATAGCTTCATGCATTGTTCTTTCCTATACTGTTCCTTCTTGATAAATCGAAGGCACTCTCATACGTGTATGTAAACATGCTTGTGTGTCTGTGTGTGAAGGAGGGAGGGAGGGAGAGAGACAGAGGAGAGAGAAAGATTTAATTTAATAACTACTATGCCAGCATTTACATCTGCTATTTGTTATTTCATGTGCATCTTATGCTCTTTTGATTCTTCTATTACTCTATTACTATCTTTTTTGTTTTAAATATATTTTCTACTACACAATTTTCATTCCCTTCTTGTTTCCTTTACTCTACTGTTTTCCAAGTCATTTTCTTAGTGATTGCCCTAAGAATTACAATTAACATTTTAACTTCAGATTAATACAGATTTTATTTCAATTGTCTACAAAAAATTTGCTCCAATATAGCAACTCTCCCTCTCATCTTCGTGCTATTATAGTCATAAAATGACATATTTTATATTACAAGCCCATCAAAACAGTTTTATAATTTTTGCTTTATGCCATTGTCTTTTAAATCAGATAGGAGAAGAAAAGAATTATGAACAGTAATACATCTTATATTCAACTATGTAGTTACCTTTGCCAGTGGTCTTTATTTCTTTGAGTGGGTTTGAGTTATTTCTGGAGTCCTTTCTTTTAACTCTGAAGGATTCCCTTTAATAATTCTTGTAGGGCAAGTCTACTAAGAACAATTTCTCTCAGTCTTTGTTGATCTGAGAATATCATAATTTCTCCTTCATTTTTTAAGGATACTTATTTGGATATAGAATTCTTGGTTGACATCCTTTTTTCTTTCAGTGATTTGAATACACCATTCTGCTGTCTTCTGGTCCCCATGGTTTCTTATGAGAAATCAATTGTCAGTTTTATTGAGGATCCCTTATACATGACAAATCACTTCTTTCTTTGTGTCTAGGTGTGAATTTCTTAGAGTTTTCCTTCTTGGAGTTTATTGAGATTCTTTGATGTGTAGCTTCATGTTTCGTATCACATTTGAGAATTTTCAGACATTATTTCTTCAAATATTCTTTGTGCCCTGTGTTAGTTCTCTGGGACTGCAGTAACAGAGTACCACAAATTGGGTGGCTTAGAACAACAGAAATTTAATGTCTCATAGTTCTGGAGGCTAAAAATCTTAAATCAAAGTGTGAGCAGGGTCATAGTCACTATGAAACCTGTAGGAGAAGGACCCTTCCATTCCTCTTCTAGCTTCTGGTAGCCTCAGCTTTTTCATGACTTGCGGCAGTATAATTCAAATCTCTGCCTCTGTTGTCACATGGAATTCTCTCAATGTCTCTTCACATCATCTTCTCTGTGTCTCTGTGTCCAAATTTCCCCATTTAATAAGGTCACCAGTCATATAGGATTAGGCTTACCCTGATAACCTCATTTTAATTTGATTACATCCTTAAAGATTCTGTCTCTAAATAAGGCCACATTATGAGGTACTGGGGATTAGGACTTCAACGTATCTTTTATGGGGTAGCACAATTCATCCTATAATATACCATTTTCTCTATCATCTTGGGGATTCCCTTTATGTGTACGTTGGTATGCTTGATTTTATCCTACAAGTCGCTAAGGGTTTGTTCAATTTTTTCACTCTTTTTTTGTGTGTTCCCCAGACTGGATAAACTCAGTTGACCAATATTCAACTCCACTAATTCTTCTGCCAACTTAACCTGCTATGAAGCTCCTCTCATGAATTTTTCATTTCAGTTATTTTTGTTTTCAACTTCAGAATTTCTATTCAATTCATAAAAATTTCTATCTCTTCATTGATATTCTCTATTTGGTAACACAATTTTCATAATTTCTTGTAATTCTTTCAATATGGTTTTACTTAGTTATTTGAATGTATATATAATAGTTTATTTAATGTTTTTGCCTAGTGGGCTTCCTCAGGGACACTTTCTATTAATTAATTTTTCCTCCTTGTGGGCCATACTTTTCTATTTCTTTTTGAATCTCATGATTTTTCTAAATTGAATTTTCAAATAAGATAATAGAACAACTATGGAAATCTAATCCCCTACGAGTTTTTTTTTTTGTTTCTGATTTTTGTTATTGTTGTTGTTGCTATTGTTGATGTTTTTTAGTGACTTTCCATAACTAATTCTGTAACATCTTTATTCTTTGTGATATGTGGCCACTGAAGTGTCACAGGAGGTTAGCTAATGATTGTACAGAGATTTCCTTAAGTGCCTTGAACAAATAGGTTTCCCAGTCTTGGCCAATGGGCTATGTGAGTGTGTTGGGGCACACCATAATGTTCTGGCAGGCAGTTTATAACACTGAAGTAGCCTTTACTTCCTGCTTGTGTGGAGCCTCAAGGTCAGCCAGATGTGAGAGATTAGGACATTCTCAGATTTTTCTTTGGGTGATGCACAGCTCTTCTCACATGCATGACCTTCTAGAGTCCCTGAAATCTACTGAAGCTTTTCAAAGTCCCCTATATAAATCTAATTGCCCAATTGTGCCATTTAAGTTTGTGGTCAGTTTTCCATTAGACCAATTGGTATCACCCATCAAGCAGCTATGTTGTCAAACAATTGCAATTGATTGTTTTCAGCAAATGCATTAGAGCTAGGGCTTTTCACAGAGTCAGATCTGAGCCAGGTCACATAAACTCAAGCATTGAGGATAGAGCTTTTCAGGGATCTTCCAGACAGGTCAAATAGTGACAATTATCTGGCAATGGGACTTTTGGGGAGTTCTAAATCCATTCTACCCTCTTTGGTTGCTCTTGCGCTTCTGATTTCCGCAGCTTTGAGAGTTGTAAGGCTGTTAGTTTCAGGACTGTTACAGATATAGAGAGAAGGGAGTGAGAATAGACTTGTTAAAATGCCACAAAGATCACTAATCTTACCGAGATTCAGCCAATTTTATTGAATAAAAGCTCCTTGGATTGTTGCAAGCCTTTGCTTAATTTATAGAGTTCTGCAAAAGTTAATTTTGACAATTTTTGCCTTTGTTCTGTGTACTCTTATTGAGGAGCACTTTTTCAGAGCTCCTTACTCTGCCATTCCAGAAGTGTTTCTTAATCAATTCTTTTCCTCAGATAATCATTTTGATAACTATTTTTTCTAGTTTCATTTCCTTATAAGGATACACTCAGGTAATTTTGACTATAACAGTGTATATCCTAAGTCTCTTATGACCCATATTTGTACGGTCCATTTGTGAAACATAAATGTCACTCCTTCCATCATGATAATTTACTGTTATGTTGTTTAGAACTGTCTTAACTTATAATATGGGTAACTTTCTTACCCCACACACATAGATGTTGTTTTTGAGCTTTCAATGTATCTGATCGCACGTGAGATCTTTTGTTTTAGGTAGGAGTGTATCTTATAAATAATTAAAAGTAAGTATTAATGAATTCCTGAGTGAGGTGATAGCATTCCCAGTATTAGGAACAAATAAATCACTGGAATAAGATTTCTGACTTTTGGTTTCTGGGCTCAAAATTAGACCTGTCTAAAGAGGCACATGATGCAAGAATTGCCTTAGAGAAGAAAGAGATTAAAATGGTGTAACTATTTGTAGATTGGTGCTATACTTCGATGGAAAGCAAACAATCTAAGGAGACAATAGGAGGCTAAAATTTAGGATAAAAACCCTCTTTATATGAATCATATCTCAGAGCATGCTAGGAATCTCAAAGCAAAATGTATCCTTCTCTCTTCACTCTCACTTGTTCTCCTCACAAATATTTAATATTGCAATATACTTCTTCATTCCCAGCACTTCTGAACTTCCTATTCTATTCCTTTTTCTAGTTTCCCTTTTCTGCATTACTTGTAACCTCATAAAAAAGCCATAATTTTATGACTTTTTTACTATCCTTGACAATTGTTTTTCTCACTCCACTATAATTTAAACTCTACAAGAGGTGAGATCTTTGTTTCCTTTACTGAGATAGCCCAAACACTTGAGACAGTGTCTAATATATAGTACATGCTTAGTGAATATTTACTAAATGAATAATTGGGTGAACGTATTAAAATAAGAAACTTGGAATGATGGTCACAGCCTAGGTATCTTTGTTAAATGAACTATTTTCTCTAAGTGCCTATGAAGGCACAAGAACGATGTGAACTACCCTTTTCCTTACATCATACCCTATCAAGAAATTGATAGGATTTCTTGTCATACCTTTGCTTGGATGGATTTTCACCAACAGGAGCCATTTAAGGGTATAATCAGCACCTAGCCAGTGTATGATGTATGTTTGTCATTCACTAAATTTTTGACAAATGAATGGATGACATTGATAGGTAGAAATAAGAGTGCTCATCTGAGTGTAATTTAGCACATCTACATGTTTATGTCTAAATTATCATGACAGTTTTCACTGGCAGAGAAGTTAGTTTATATTCTTTCTGGCTGGCCTGTAGACACCATATACTAGCACTTACTTTAAATTTCTCATCTGCAGCCATCTGTTTTACCTCTAACTGATTTATCTATTTATGACAGAGAACCTAGAACTCTTGACAGCTTTCACCTTTGCCAACAATTGTGTTCTGGGCTGTATTCCTTCTGTGCTCCCACGTGAAGGCATCGTCTGCCTGTTTCTTTTCTGTGCATTTTACAAAGAAAAATCACAGCATTTATAAAATTGTTATTTTCTTTATGTCTGAGGGGTTAGCCTTAGAATCTACCAGCAAGAAGGTTCCTGACACTTTGTTTACAACGTGCTTTTCTCTATCATATTTTCTAGTATTTCAGAAATATTTCCTATTTGTGTGGAAATGGGAAGACAGAAGTTGTTTTCTTTGGTTCTCTTGTCCTTTTCGGTTGTCAGCTCAACAGGTTAATCCTTACATAAAAATTCCAAAACACTCGTGCCACTCAGTTACACATCATATAAGTTGCTATTGCGAACTCCCCTCACAGAATAGAGACTGACAAGCATGAGACCACAACTATTGGTGAAGGGTGTATTAATTTCCTAGAAAGGCAATTATGCTTAAATATAAAAGAATAAAGAATTCTTAAATCAGAAATTAAATGTTAATTGACACCTAAAGCCATCTGCTACCAAGTCTTTAATTTTTTTTTATTTTATTACAGTCACATTGGTTTTATAACACTGTCAATTTCAGGTGTACATCATTATATTTTGGCTTTTGTATAGACTGCATTGTGTTCACCACCATAAGTCTAGTTTCCATCCATCACCCTACACATGTGGCCTTTTACCCCTTTCAACCTCCCCCTATCCTCTTCCTCTCTGGTAACCACCAATTTGTCCTCCATATCTATGTGTTTGTTTATCTCCCACATATAAGTGAAATAATACAGTATTTGTCCTTCTCTGTCTGACTTATTTCACTTAGTATAATACCCTCAAGGCCCATCCATGTTGTTGCAAATGGCAAGATTTTATCTTGTTTATGGCTGAAGAGTATCCCATTATGTGTGTGTGTGCATTCTTCTCTATCCATTCATCCATTGATGGGCACTTGGGTTGCTTCCAAGTCTTGGCTATTATGAATAATGCTGCAAAGAACATAGGGGTGCATATATCTTTTTGAATTAGTGTTTTTGTGTTCTTTGGGTAAACATACAGAAGAGGAATAGCTGGATAATAGGGTATTTCTATTGTTAATTTTTTGAGAAGTCTCCATACTGTTTTCCATAGTGGTTGCACCAGTTTGCACTCTCACCAGCAGTGTATGAGGATTCCCTCTTCTCCACGTCCTCTCCAGCACTTGTTATTTCTTGTGTTTTTAATAATAGCCATTCTGACAGGTATGAGGTGATATCCCATTGTAGTTTTGATTTGCATTTCCCTAATGATTAGCGATGTTGAACATCTTTTCATGTGCCTGTTGGCCATCTGTATATCTTCTTTGGAAAAATATCTGTTCATAGTCTCTGCCCAGTTTTTGATCACGTTGTTCATTTTTTATTGTTGACTTGTATGAATTCTTTATTTATTTTTGAAATTAACCCCTTATTGGATATATAGTTTGGAAATATTTTCTTCCAGTTGATGGGTTGTTTTGTTGATGATTTCCTTTGCTGTATACAAGCATTTTAGTTTGTTGTAGTCCCATTTGTTTATTTTTTATTTTGTCTCCCTTGCTGGAGGAGACATGGTATTCAAAAAGATACTGCTAAGACTGATGTCAAGGAGCATACTGCCTGTTTTCTTCTAGGAGTTTTGTGGTTTCAGGTCTTACATTCAAGTTTTTAATCTATTTTGAGTTATTTTTTGTGTATTGTATAAGATAATGATATACTTTCGTTCTTTTGCATGATGCTGTCCAGTTTTTCCAACATCATGTGTTGAAGAGACTTTCCTCCATTAAATGTTCTTTGCTTCTTTGTTGAAAATTAGTTGTCCATAGGTGTGTGGTTTTATTTCTGGACTCTCAATTCTGTTCCATTGATCTGTGTGTCTGTTTTTCTGCCAGTACCATGCTGTTTTATTATTGATTTGTAGTATATTTTGAAATCAGGGAATTGTTCTTTTTCTCAGGATTTCTTTGGTTATTCAGGGTCTTTTGTTGTTCCACGTAAATTTTAGGATTCTTTGTTCTATTTCTGTGAGAAATGTCATTGATGAAAAAGGAGAAATCACAATGGATATCACAGAAATACAAAGGATTATAAGAGAATAGTATGAAAAGCCATATGCCAACAAATTGGATAATCTAGAAGAAATGGATAAATTCTCAGAATCATACAATGTCCCAAAACTGAATCAAGAAGAAATAGACTATGTGAATAAACCAATCACAAGTAAAGAGATTGAAAGAGTAATTAAAAACTTCCCCCAAAAAACTAAAGTCCAGGACCAGATGGTTTCTCTGATGAATTTTACCAAACATTCAAAGAAGGTTTAATACCTATCCTTCTCAAAATATTCAAAAAAAATAAAGAAGACAGAATACTTCCTAACTCATTTTATGAGGCCAACAGTACTCTGATATCAAAACCAGGCAAGGACAACACAAAAAAGCAAAATTACAGGCCAATATCACTGCTGAACTTGAATGTAAAAATTCTTGACAAAATATTAGCAAATCAAATAGAACACATTAAAGATTCGTACACCATAGCCAAGTGGGATTTATTTCAGGGATGAAGGGATGGTTCAACATCTGCAAATCAATCAATGTGTTACACCATATTAACAAAATGAAGAATAAAAATCACATGATCATCTCAATAGATGTAGAGAAAGCATTTGACAAGATTCAACATCAATTTATGATAAAAACTCCCAATACAACGGATATAAAAAGAAAGTACCTCAACATAATAAAGCCCATATATGACAAACCCACAGCCAACATCATACTCAATGGTGAAAATCTGAAAGCTATTCCTCTAAGAACAGGAATAAGAAAAGGATGCCCACTCTCACCACTCTTATTCAACATAGTATTGGAAATCCTAGTCAGAGAAATTTGGCAAGAAAAAGAAATAAAATGGATCCAAACTGGCAATGAAGAAGTAAAACAGTCACTATTTGTGCATGACATGATTCTATATATAGAAAACCCTAAACAAACCACCAAAAACCTATTATAAATGATTAACAAATGCAGTAAAGTTGCAGGATATAAAAATCAACATACAAAAATCAATTGCATTTCTACACACTAACAAGGAACCAGCAGAAAGAGAAATCAAGAATACAATCCCATTTACAATCTCAACAAAAAGAATATAAAACCTCGGAATAAATTTATCCAAGGAGATGAAAGACCTATACACTGAAAACTATAAGACATTATTGAAAGAGAGTGAAGAAGACATAAACACATGGAAAGATATCCTGTACTCATGGATTGGAAAAATAAACATAGTTAAAATGTCCTTATTACCTAAAACATCTAAAGAATCAATGCAATCCCAATCAGAATCCTAAAATGTTTTTAAGCATGATGATTTTACCCACCTGATGATCATAAAACAGGTCTGGCTCCCCTTGTAAGTAGTAAAATAAGCCTGTTTTTCTGCAAGTTGTGTGACTGTCAGTATAGGTGAGGAACAGGAAGCAGTCCTCCAACAGTAGTTCTTAATGAGGGCCATATCACCACTTAGTGGGCATTTGGGAAATGTGTAGGGGGTGTATTATGGTTGTCTCAATGATGGGAGTTCCATGCTCTATTTAGTGGTAGAGGTTAAGAAGTCTAGGTGTCCTGCAACATGTGGGACAGATCCACACAGCAAAGAATTGCTTTACCTTTGGAGTGATTTCCAACTATATTCACTTAGTCATACATGAAAAAATCTGTTTAAAATTACTTGAACCTGGAACCTACTGATCTGAGGTCCATGACTTTAATATACGTAGAATTTTCACAATTAAGATCCTTGAACTTGTAAATATCTGGTAAACAGCAGTGCAAAGTATCTTGAATCAAAAATAATAGATCAAAATGGTGAGAAAAAACTTTTGATCTGAGTTGGTTTGTTCTGGCATATCACAATTTAAGCTACCCAGTTGAATTGTTGAGTTTTTGTTTGAATGTAATGTTAAAATAACACAAATAAATATTTTAAAAAATGTAAAACAGGATTTCACATTTGGACATAAGCAGAATGAAAGAGAATGAAAGTTAGGAAATATTTCAAATAGGGGTGACTCAAATGTGTCACCTTTTCTCTGTCTCTCAAAGGAAGAGTGGTTGAGCTTTAATCCAGTTTCTGGTTCCCGGCTGTTAAAATCAGCATAAAGCTTTATAAAAGTGATCTCTTCTATCTCTCAATCCCCATCTTTTCTATTTCCATAGCATCAGCCACAACATTTGCACTTCCTAAGGATATTGTGATTTTTGCCCATCTAATTTCTTTTCTTTTTTACCTCCCACAGCCTTTATTATTTATACCAAACTCATTAACACTTGATTACACCCTGCCTTGTATTGTTCTTCTAATGATTTATATTTGTACGATTTTTTACCTTGTGCTCAACTAACACCCTCTTTAAGGGCTCTTGTGACATTTATGTTATTTTCAAAGAAAAAATTGATGCTACCAGTATTATCAAGAGGGTTTAGACAGGAATGTGTCTATGGATGTCAATTTATATGGAAGTCCTGGGATCTAAGACTTTTGAGAAATGGGACTGGCCACAGTTCTGTAAGAATTGTTCTGGGAAATCGCCTAAGTTTAGGTGGCTGTTGTTAGGAAACCCCCAAAAATACTGGATGAAGAGAAAAGGCAACAATATTAATTAAGGTACCTATCATGTTTGACCTTTAGTCTCTACTGCTTTATTTTACTTTATTGACGGAGGCTTGAATTATATCAGGGAAATGGTGTGCTAATCTCCACATAAATGTATTATAAGTTAAAATCTTGGAAACAAGAATATGTGATGATTGGATCTCAGGGATATCACCTTCTCTCTTACTTTTTCTACTACTTCAGTTTATGCATTGGGGTACCCCGCTATTTCTGTGCCAATTCCTTAAACTGCTGTGGTGCTTAATACATTGCCAATTATCTGTTTCTAAGTAGCAAATATTTGTGCTTTTGATGTAGTAGTCCAGAAAGTTAGAAAGCACACACAGACACGCATTTATTTATTTATCAATATTCATTGGAGATTGTGATACAAAGCTTGCATATTCATACTGAGACTACCCAAGACTCAATTCATATATGTTAGGGAGAAAAGTTAGTGGAGATTTATCTGAAAGCAGAAGAGGTGAAGCAGATCTGAATTTTGCTTCTGATCTCTGCTCCTACCTGACATTGACTCATGGGTGTCTAATAGAAACCTCAAACTGTCTGAAATTCATCCTCTACTATTTCCTCTCAATGCCAAACCAGCTACTTCTGCAGACTTCCCAATCTCTAAGTAACACCTATTTGTACTTTTGACATAACAGTCCAGAAATTTACAATGTGTGTCTTAATGATAATTTAATTGTTAGATTTTTTTTTCAGATCAAAACCCTTATTGTCCTCCTTTTCTCTTTCACACTATACATCCAAACTGCCACCAAATCCTGTCAGTTCTATCTTCAAAATAGATCTAGAATTTAATGACTTCTTGCCACTGACACAACCAGGAACTTGATTCTAGCAACCATTATCATTTACTTGGGTTATTATAATAGCCTCCTAACTGGTTTTCCTGCTTTTGACATTGACGTCCTGCCATCTGTTTGCAATACAACAACTAAAGTAATCTTTTTAAAACATAAGTATGATGATATTACTTCTCTGCTCAAAACTGTCCAGTGGATTTCCACCTCACATGTCACCCAGAGTAAAATCCGAAGTCCTTACTAAGATTTTTGAAGCCCTAGATGATCTGGCTCTATTATCTCTCTGATTTTGTTTTTTTTAGTACTTTCTTCTTACTCATGTTCAGTCACATTGGGATCTTTGCTGTGTCACAAATATCCCAGGCATGCTCTCACCTCATAGCCATTGCGTTTGCTGTTCTCTCTACTAGAATTTTGTTTCCCCAAATATGTACATGACTAGCACACACATTTCCTCCAGATCTTTACTCAAAAGTCATTTTCTCAATTAAGAGCACTGTGATTGCTCTATCTAAACCTTGAAACCCCTTTGACAATTTAATTCCCCTTACCAGAAAATAGGCTTTATTTTTCCTGCTTAGTACTTACCACTACCTTAAAATACTATTTTTTACTTATTTATCTTGTAAATTATCTTTCTTCTCCCACTAAAATATGAGCTCCCCAAAGACACATTTTTTTCAATAATACATCTCTGTTACCTAGAAGTTTACCTGATTTTTGACATATAACATTCAAATATTTGCTAAATAAATAAGGGAAAAGACAGTTATGGGAATGCTCATGTTTGATATAAGGAGAGATTCTTGACTTAGGAGAGAAGTGATGCCAGTGTGGGGTTTAATTGTCTTTCACATCTTAGCAGGAAAGTTAAAACACAATGAGAGTTTGCATTTAGAAATCTGGGTAGAAATCAGAAGAAACAGAAGATTGAGGCAATCTGTCCTCAAATATCTCTTTACTGGTAATGAAAAACCTTAACCAAGTTCTGTAGAAAGGTAAAAGAAAAAACTGTGTTGGAAAACAGATCCTTCCAGCACTGTGGCAATGTTGATCATGGTATTCTTTTCCACTGAACTCAGACAAGGTTTTAGAATCCTTAATACAGTACTACAGATAGTCAGCTCTTAACCATTTGAAGATGGCATATGAATTGAAACTTATTTCCACTCCTGAATGTTCTTTATTTATATTAGGGTTACCTTAATATGTCTTAGGCTCCCTTATACTGTTAGAAGATTCCATGTAACAGAAGAGGAATTATCTAACAAATGTTTGGATGACTTTTTCTGTGGCCAGCACTGTGGCAGGTTGTAAAGAAAAGTGATATAAAAGACAGCTTCTACACTCAGAACATTTGTTTTCTGAAAAATGTGTAGTAAGAGGAAAGGATAATGAGATACCTTAAACAGAGCCACATAGTAAAATGGTCATCTCTCTCAAGATCTATATTTACCAAGACAAATATAGAAGTGAAAACTGAAATGCTGACACTTTTTTTCCTTATGAACCCCAGCTATTTTTCCTTTTTCTTCACATGGAATTGACTACCTCAAAAATATGTTAAATTAAACTAAACTTAAATTTTGCAAATAAATTTGATTATGGTAAAATTAAAACTTAACTTTATCAGATGACTCCATTAAAAAATGGAAGTAAAAGCCCCAGAGTAGAAGAAAAGGTTTGAAATACATATATTAATACCAAACATGTAGAAATAACTCTTAGAAATCAATAAGAAAAAGACAATCTACCAGAAAAATGGGCAAGAGATTTGATCAGGCATTTTGTGTAAGGTATAAACTCTTGCTGAGTGAAAGCAGAAAATCTGGATAAGAAACAAACACTATTTGTTTTAATATGCTAGAGAGTTGCTGAGGCAAAAAGGACTTGAGGGGTCAGACAGGAAGAAGAAAATATCAATGTGTTGAATAAAACTTTGTATGCACTGCTTTCCCCTCCTGGTGCTTTATCAAATCATCACATGGGGAAGGAGAGTGAGTAGCAGGGTAGAGGTGGCAGCTAAGATGCAGAGAAGCCAGAAGATCTCACAGTTTTCAGAAGAAAATTATTAGAATCCAGGACTGACAAGGAAGTCAAGATTTGAGAAGCCAAGATCCTTAAAGCAAGAATAAGTGAGGCCAGCAATCAGCACCAGTTTTCCCTTTGAAGCATTTGCTGAGTTATTAGGGCTGGGCCAGAGGAAGATAAGCAAAACACTGTGAGAAAGCAAAGCAAAGACTTTGAAGTCTTCCTGTACTGGGAGAAAACAACTCAAAAGTCAAGACACAATAAGGAGGAGGAGTGCTAGGGAGAAAGAAAGAGTTGTCAGTGGGATGCCTGGTTGTTCAGTCTCAGATTATATTGAACCAATCAGTTCCTTCACTTCCTGCTAGAACAGCAGTTCTCATACATTTTGGTCTCAGGATCCCTTTACACTCTTAAAATTATTGAAGACTTTCAAAAGCTTTTGTTTATATGAGTTATATCTATTGATATTTGCCATATCTAGCTAAAACTAACACATTTTAAAAACATTTAACTCTTTCAAAAGATAATTTATCAAAAGATAAACTCATTATGTGTTACATAATTAATATATTCTTATAAGAAATAATTTTTCCAAAAGAGCAAAAATTACTGAAAAATGTGGCACTGTTTAACATCTTTGCAAATCTCCTTTATGTCTGGATTGAGAGAAGACAGCTAAATTCTCATATCTGCTTCTGCATCTGATCTATGGTAATGTTTTGTTTTGGCTGAAGTATTTGAAGAAAATACATTCTCATGCAGGTAAATATTTAGAAAAAGGGAAGAATAACTTAGTCTTTTCAGATAATTATGATATTATTTAATACCACACTAAAATTCAACAAATGATATTGTCTTAAAGGCTAGTTGCAATGTGGAATCTAAAATCACATAAAGTAAACTTTTTTACTCTATTGGATTAAAATCCTTTCATCTACCTAACATTTTAAATGTATCCTTTATCCATTCGAAATTTTTCAGTATCATTGATTGAGTGCAGAAAATATAGATCCACCAAGTTTTGCAGATCAACCACATAGGACCATCTCACATTTACCTTTCCTGTGAAAGTGATGTGATATAAATTGAAGTATGTAAGAGGATAGTCTAAAATAACCCCACTAATACCTGAAAATTTTTCAGAGCAAATTCTGTAGGCATTTCATTTTGAATTCCTTTTTACCCCAATACTATGTGAAAGCAGCAATTCAAGGGTAGCCACATAAAGCTAAAATCCATCAGGGCTTCTCACAGCCTGATCAGGGCTTTTTCTTCCCTGATGTGGCCTCTATTAATACCAGGAAGGAAATCAGACATGCTTTATACCATGTATATAGAATAAAGATTTGACCAAAGAGAAAACCTAGATGTGTAAACCTTGCCCTTAGGAGGTTGCCTCAATTAAAGAAAAATGCACAATGAAGAATTGTGCAGAGTTACTCTGCACATTCAGTCATAGCTACTTCAGTCCCCTCAGATCATTTTGATGCTGGGATGAACTTACATCAAAAGTCCTTTGTGGTAAGATCTGAGATAAGGATTAAAATAACATTAGATAGGCATTATCGAGAATCTACTCAAAATATTTTTTTGTAATCATTGTTTAATAAGGAAGAATGTGTACAAGTCTGGTTAACTGATAAAGCATGGAGATAATTAAATGATTCTGGAAAATAAAACAAGGCAAATGACATAGCTCTCAACAAATCATGAGAATTCCCCAGGAAAAATGCAATGTAATAAAGAAGCATGCTTTGGACAGTTTCTTGCCAGAAATAAAATACCAGAAAAAGATGGGGTCCATGTACACCAAGTGATGAAATATGACATTATCTTATTAAAAACCAATATAAAAGTTGTAAAATTTGGCTACAAAAACCACAAGAGAGACAAGAAACTGATAGTGCCATAGCAGAATTTGAAATGATATTGACATCAGTAAGTAGTATCAATATTACAGAAAAAAGAATCAGTAAGGTAGAGGACAAATAGGAGCCTCTATCATAACTCAAAGGAAAGGAAAAAGAAATGAAAGTGTTAATTAAAAGAACTGTAAATATAGAATATAGGTAAATGGATGCAACTTACAGGAAAAAAGATATCATGAAGAAAAGACTACAGTAAATAAAATTAATATGATAATAGATAAAAAAATGTTAAAAAGATACTGGATTGAGGAATATCTGCCTCTACAAATTGATAGGACTCATTAAATACAAAGAAAATTAGTAATGATGCACACCTGTGATTATGTAAAAAATTTTGGATGGAGGAAAAAATACAAATATTCAGGCAAGGGAGGAATCAGATTACTTATAATGAAGGAAATAAGGTTGATTTCAAACATTTTGGGATATATTAAATGCAACAAAAGAATGAAGTAAGAGGCAGAGTTTTGAGAAAATATAACTAAACAATTGTATACCCCATCATATGAGTAAAGTTGGTATTTCTACTACTTTCATATGTGAAATATACTCTCCTACTTACCCTCCCCTGAAAAATAAAAAGATATGCCCTAGAGACCAAGAGATATATAAAACAAAGCATTTGACAAAATTCAACATACTTTCATGATAAAAACTCTCAATGAATTGGGCATAGAAGGAACATACTTCAACATAATAAAGGCTATATATGGCAAACCCACAGCTGACATCATACTCAGTGGTGAAAGGTTGAAATCTTTCCTTTTAGGATTAGGAAAAAGACAAAGGTGCTCACTCTCACTACTATTCAACAGAGTACTAGAAGTCCTAGCCAGAGCAATTAGGCAGGAAAAAAAATAAAAGGCAGCCAAATTGGAAAGGAAGAAGTAAAATTATCTCTGTTTGCTGATGACGTGCTCTTGTATATAGAAAATTCTAATGACTCCACCAAAAAACTGTTAGACCTATAAGCAAATTCACTAGAGATGCAGCATATAAAATCAACATACAAAAATGACTTGCATTTCTATACACTAAAATTGAACTATCAGAAAAAGAAATAAAGAAAACAATACCATTTACAAAAGCATGAAAAACAATAAATTCTTAGGAGTAAATTTAACCAAGGAAGCGGAAGGTCTATACCACAAACTGTAAGACATTGAGGAAATAAATTGAAGAAGACACAAATAGATGAAAGACATTCAGTGTTCATGGAACAAAAGAGTTAATATTGTTAAAATGTCCATACTTCCTAAAATAATCTATAGATTCAATGCAATCTCTATCAAAATTCCAACATCATTTAGCACAAAAATAGAAAAAATAATCTTAAAATTCTTACGGAACCACAAAAGACCCCAAATAGCTAAGGCAATCTTGAGAAAGAATAAAGCTGATGACATCACACTTCCTGATTTCAGACCATATTACAAGGCTATAGTAATCAAAACAGTGTGGTACTGGCATAAAAACAGACATAGAGAAATGAAACAGAACTGAAAGCCCAGAAATAAATGCCCACATACAACAAATATTTGACAAGGGAGCCACGAATACTCGTAAGAAAAGGATAGTCTTCAAAAAAGGATGTTTGGAAAACTGGATAATCACATGCAAAAGAATCAAATTAGACCCATGTCTTATACTACTCACAAAAATTAACTCAGATTAAGGATGCAAATGTAAGGCCTGAAACCTTAAAACTCCTAGAAGAAAACAGGGGAAAGCTCCTTGACCTTGGTTTTGCCAATGAGGTTTTTGGATATGATACCAAAAGCACAAGCAACAAAAGCAAAACTCAAAAAGTGGGACTAAATCAAACTAAAAAGCTTCTGCACAGCAAAAGAAACAATCAAAAAAATGAAGAGGCAACTTATGGAATTGGAGAACATATTTTCAAACCATATATTGGATAAAGGGTTATAATCCAAAATATATAAAGAACACAGACAACTCAATAGTAAAAAATGAAAAAATATGATTGAAAAATGAGCAAACTGAATAGACATTTTTTCCAAAGACATAAAAATGGCCAACAGGTACCTGAAAATGTGCCCAATATCACTAATCATCAGGGAAATGCAAATCAAAACCACAATGAAGTATCACCTCACACCTGTTAGAATGGCTATTATCAAAATAACAAGAGATAACAAATGCTGGCAAGGATATGGAGAAAAGTGAACCCTAGGGTACCATTGGTAGGAATGTAAATTGGTACAGCCACTATGGAAAACGCTATTGAGGGTTCCTCAAAAAATTAAAAATAGAACTAAAATATAATCCAGCCATCCTAATCCTGGATATATCTGAAGAAGATTAAATTACTATCTCAAAGACATATCTGCATTCCTACATTCATTACAGCATTATTCATGATAGCCAAGACATGCAAACAACCTGAGTGTTCATCAAAAGACAAATAGATAAAGAAAATGCAGTGTACATAATGGACATATATATATATACACACACACATAATGGATTGTTATTCAGCCATTAAAAAAAAACAAGGAAATCCTGTTTTATCTTATTTTGTGATGAACATGGACCTTGAGGACATTATGCTAAGTGAAATAAATCAGATACAGAAAGACAAAATATGTATGATCTTACTTATATGTGGAATCTAAAAACATCAAAGTCATAGAAACAAAGAGTAGAATGGTGGTTGCCAAGGGCTGAGGGTTTAGGGAAATGGGGAAATGTTTGTCAAAGGGTATGAACTTTCAGTTATAAGATGAATAAGTTCCAGGGATGTAATGTACAACATGGTAACTATAGTTAACAATACTGTATTGTATAATTGAAAGTTTCTATGACAGTAGAGCTTTAATGTTCTTACCATAACAACAACACATGGTAATTATGTGAGGTGAAAGATGTGTTAACTAATATCATTGTAGTAAACATTTTGCAATATATATGTATCAAATCATCACATTGTACACCTTAAACTTATGCAATGTTATATGTCAATTATATCTCAATAAAGTTAGAAACAAAAAAAGAATCATTAGGAAAAGTTTGCTAGTAAAAAAATGCAAAGATGAAGAATTGTGTAAAAACAATAGCTTTAAGTATGACTGGTAAACTAAATTCACATTACCACAATTCTTGAGAGACACTGTAAGAATGATTTAACAATAACAGATGAAAAGTGGGAAAAGAAGAGAAATAAATGCTAATTATCTTTTACTATGAAATAGGAGTGTGTAGATACGGTTTTATTCTTGATGTTGAAAATTAACGTTGTGAAAACTTACTTTAACTTATATTTCTCTTAAAAGAATACAATAATTGAACTCAAACATGCTGTGCTTAATTAAATTAGAATATAAATCTTTCACATAATTAAATATGCAATGAGAAAAATAAATTCTTTGTCAGCATACTAACTGAGAAAACAAAAGAAAGAGCAGAAAATATATTTAACTAATTTTAAAAACGAAATGCTAAAAGTAAATCTGAAAATATAAATTGTGATAATGATTGTAAACAGTTGAACATCCCTGTTAAAATATAGAGACTCAAATAGGGATTTAAAAAATTTACCCCACACAAATAACCTAAAATAAAGTGACTCAGAATGGTTAAAATTTACGGCAACTAAACAAAGCAGAACCAGGGCATCATAGAAAGTAGAGTTTATTATAAGAAGCATTAAATAAGACAGAGGATCATTATTTATTAATGAGGAATCAAAACACGTATATCGAAACTGTTGAAAAATCCAAAGATGAAGTGGTAAAAAAACAAACAGTGATAGAGGATGATTTAAATACACAATTTAAAATTAAAATATAACATTAAGAATTAAAAATATAGAGATATTGAAAAATATAATTATTCACATTGTATATGTAAACTTTTTGCCGAAGAGGATAAATATTCTTTTCGAGTACATGGGGAACAATTACGTATTGATCATAAATTTCAAAAAGCATAAATTGTACAGTCTCCATCCATCTACAAATAACAATATAAAATGTGAATCCAAGTCTAAAATGGAAGCAACCCACTTAATACAATGAAGAAATAATGTTTGGATCAAAGAGTAAATCAAAATTTCTATCACCAATTCATTGAATAATAATGGGAATCTTCTTTCCCTTCTCTATCTTACCCTTCTCTTACCTTCCTTTCCATTCTCTTCTCTTTCTTTCCCTTCTCTTCCTTTCCCTACTCTTTCTTCCCTTCCTTTCTATTAACAATTCAGCCCTAAAGCTACTAGGTAGGGCATAGCATGGTTGGCATAGATGTTGGTAGTTTGTGTTGGTGGGCCAGTGGTATACCAGTGCTGGGCATCAGACCCTGAATGAAATGAATTGGACATCCCTATTGAGGAGTGACTTGGCATTTGAGTGTGAGAGTACAAGTGAGATAGGAGGGCATTCATGAACGAGATGAGGGGGCATCCATGGAGAATTAGAGTCTAAGCAGTGTGAGGAGGGTTTTCTTGAGGAGGAGGAGGCCGATGTGGAGTGATAGAGCTAGAAAGAGTTGGGGGGGGGTGTCCCTACGTGGGGGTGGCATGTAAGAACTGAGCAGGATGTCCATGAGAAGGAGTGGCCCAGTGTGGGTTACTGGAAACCACACAAGATAAGAATGTCCACATGGGGGAAGTGTTTTAATTTGAGGCATCAGAGCCCAGGCAGTGTGAGGAAGAATGAATGTAGGTGAGGTGTGTGGCTTGAGGAGAGAACTACAAGAGGATGAAGATGATATCTGGGTCGGGTAGGTGGTGGAGGAAGAAAAGAGAGATTGGTTACCTATAGGGCAATAGTTCAAATAAGTAAATATTTTAAGGATAATGGAAGCCAAGCTTCTTACCATTGGAGGAAATATTTACAAATATGGAGAGTGAGAGAACTTGAATGAACTCTATGATGTTAGGTTGGAATTGGAGGTACCTACTTGAACTTAGAGTATTCCCTATAGATAGGTAGATATAAATTATATGTGTGTGTTTGTATATGTATATATGTGTGTATATATTTTATGTATGTATATCCATATATTCCACAGCTCTAAACACTGAGAAGGCCTGAGATCAGAAACACCTATTAGCAGTGAGCACATCTCGTTCCCAGATCTTCCCTTTTATGTAATATTTTTTACTAAAAGGATTTAGGGTTTCTTAGAGAAACAGCTGATTCTATAGCTAGAGAAGAGAAAATACAAGATGCACCTGGAACATCTTCTTATGCCATAAAGTAAGGAAGTACTCAAAGAATAACAGGTTTATGTCAAAAGGACAGAACTTGGATTGAATGGGTTCCCATTGGCCAAATTAGGGACAATTTTAATATCAAAATAAAAAATAGTAATGGAATAAAATACGAAACCACAAGTTCATATAGATATAAATGAATAAATTGCAAGTTTGGTGATAAGCAGGATATGTACATAATTTTAATGTACCTCCCCATAAAGTGAGTATTAACTCCAATGAGATAAAAAGTACTTTTAGAGTGGAACAGCTTGAGAAACCCCATCTTAATCAAATGATCAAAGTGCACATTATTAGCAATGGGACAAATTGAAATTACGCATCACGATAGGATGCAATGAGAAGGACTCAATATTACTTCTGTGATATTCCTGCCAAAGATATATATGATAAACTCAATCATTAAGCAACATCAGTGAAGCCCAAGTTGGAGGGGGGGTGGCATTCTGCAAAATAACTGGCCTGTGATAGTTAATTGTCAAAGTCATTCTGTCAGTCATAGAGATGGACCTCTCAGATCTCCCTTGAAGAGGGTACCAGGCACAAGGAGTGCAGTTAGCTGACAGTTTCCAATATCTGCCTAGGGTTTTGACGTGAAGCCATGCACATCCCAAGCAGTGTCCAGCCAATGACTGAGAAGAGAGATTGTGAAAGGTTTGGATTTTGGCCAGCGTTGGACGGCTGTATGGACAGTCTTTGAAGCAGATCTCATCATTGGGCTGGCAACACTTTGTCAGAGATACAGCAAGTGTGAGGCACTTCCTACCCTATTCTCCTTCCTTTCCTCTCTTCTTTCACTGAAATCAGATCTGCACTGTGGGGGGAGAATTTCCCCTTCATTCTTCTGTTCCTTCTCCACTATATTTTTCACAGGATTTACCACTCTCTTGATAAATATGTTGCACTTTTAACTTCATCTTGGTGTCTGCTTTCCAGAAGATTCAATTAATGTATTTAGTGCCAAAAGTGATCCCAGACAGCAGACAATTGGGTGGTATTTGGGGACTTTTCAGTCACCACTTGAATGACAAGGAAGACCACACCCTGATTGGTATGTGGGAGATGAACAATCCATGAAAAATGATGGTGGTCCAATTGCTAAGCATTTTGACAGCAGTGGTTTGAGGGAATATTCTGGTGAAGGGCAAACCCCACATTAGATCTATGACTCAGGAATTTGGAGAAGACGGGTTTACCAACGCATACAATGATAGTGGAATTGATTGGTTATTGCTAAATTCATTGATACTATACAGAGTGATAATGAGAAAGTGAGGGTAGTTAACAAACAGTTAAAAACTAAGTGTGAGAACCAGAAGGCTTCTTTCGTGACCTACAAAGAGTCAATTATCTCCTGCATTGGGAGAGCAGACAAAGCTAAAGAGTAAATTTAGGATCTGATAATTATGTTTGCAAAACTTCAAAGAAGATTGTCTGTTTAGCTGAGGGAAATTTATTATGCTAAGGTCAGAGTTCTATGCGGGAAAATCTGAACCTTGACACATGGAATGGAGAAATTTGGGTGAATGCCCCTGAATATTGTAGCTCTTCAGACAGCCCTAAATCCTCCGAGCCTGCAGAGATGCCACAATTCTCCCAATTAAGAGCTAATACTTCCCTTGTGTGGAAAGCACTGCAGAGGCTTTTTCAATACAATTCAATAGGGACCTATGTCAGGAGATGCAGTCACCTTTTTTTGCTGGCCTGAAAGGCTGATTGCTATGGTTAACTAACAGCATATCCTGGCTGGGGATGTGCTGGATCTGAGAGAGAAAAAAAGAGATTACACCCCAAATGAGCTTCCGGAATTAAGTGACATGTGCCAAATGGAGCCAGAAAAGTATCCACAGGATTAGATTTTGACAGGGCTAGATTAAAGACACTTGAATATAAGACTGAATAAGCAAGAGTTCAGTAATGTGGGGGGATTGTCTTAGGACATGAGATTTAACATTCTAGCAAGGATGTGAGGTGATGAGTCACCTGCTAGAGTGGCTCTTAAACAAAGATAGCCCATGAGGAGCAAAGTTGAAATACCTGATTTACATGGAAGAAAATGGAGGAAGGGATTAAAGAGAATCTGGAGGTAGATAATGGAATTATATGAGGACAGGAGACCCACTGGAATGGTTATGTTGCACAGAAGAATCCAAGGACACACTATTCACCAAGGTCATCAGGAATTTGCTGGTGAGAGAGGAACTAATGTCATTAAAAATTTTGATGGGATGGGGCTGGCCCCATGGCCGAGTGGTTAAGTTTGTGTGCTCTGCTGCTGATGGCCCAGTGTTTCATTGGTTCGAATCCTGGGTGCGGACATGGCACTACTCATCAAACCACACTGAAGCAGCGTCCCACATGCCACAACTAGAAGGACCCACAACGAAGAATATACAACTATGTACCGGGGGGCTTTGGGGAGAAAAAGGAAAAAGTAAAATCTTTAAAAGAACAAATTTTGATGGGAGCTATTCTCTGCAGGGCTAGTCCAAAAGGACATATATATTTGAGAGAAAGAGATGTGTGTGTATGTCTGTTTGTGTGTGTATAGAGAGACAGAGAGAGAGACAGAGAGACAAAGAGAGATGGATAGGGTAGGTTTATTTTTTAAAATTGGCTCACACAATTGTGGAGGTTGGCAAGTCTGAAATCTACAGAGCAGGCTGGCAGGTTGGAGGCCCAGGGAAGAGTTAATGTATGGCTTGAGTCCAAAGGCAGTCTGGAGACATAATTCTCTCTTCCTCAGGAGACTTCAGTCTTTGCTCTTCAACTGACTGGATGAGGCCCACCCATATTAGGGAGGGTAATCTACTTTACTCAAAGTCTACCGATTTAAATGTTTACCTTATATAAAAAAATAAACTCACTGTGACAACTAGACTGGTGTTTGACCAAATGTCAGGCTACCATGCCAGCAAAGTTGATGCATAAAATTAACCATCACAGTAAATTTCTCAAAAATGTTAACTAATGAATAGTGTCAGAATGTAGAGTAATTACCTTGTTGGGAGAGAACACGTAAAGAGGAAGGTGCAGTCACGAAGGGGCAGGGGGAACTTTTAATACTGATGGATGTGTTGATAATTTTGATCGTAGTGATAGTTTCTCGGTTGCATGCTTATGTCAAAACATCAAGTTGTACACTTTAATTATGTGCTATTTATTGTATGTCAATTACATCTGAAAAGAAATGTTTAAAAAATAATAAAACATGACGACACAAAGTCAGCACTCAATAAATATTTGTTGAGTGAGAAAAAAATTTAGTCACTTAACTCAAAAAGTTAGGAGGAACATCAGATAAAACTAAGAAAAACAAGAGTAAAGAATTGTCTCAACAAGTAAAAAATCTATTTAATTAGAAACAAATATTTGAAATTACTGAAAATAAGTACAGGATTCTGAAAGTATGACAGAGTAGGAAGCACCAGCAATTCATCCCCTCACTCAGACAACAATTACACTGGCAGAATCTATCTGATGTAACTATTATGAAAGTGAAGTCCATTGAAGGGTTGCAACTTCCAGGGGAAGGCTTGGTTAATAAATTGTAGTTAAGTTAACTTTGGTCGTTTTGACTTTTAGCTCTGCAGCAGCTACCCTTCCGTATAATCCTCATGACAACTACAAAGAAAATAACTATACAATATACACAAAAGGAAATTAGAAGGGGATTAAAATGTTACACTACAAAAAATTAACTAAGCGCAAAAGAAGAGAGTAATGCAGAAAATGAGGAAGAAAAATAACTATAAAGCATATGGAAAACAAATAGCAAAATGACAGTCCCCCTTTATCAGTAATTACTTTAAATGTAAATAGTTTAAACTCTTTTTAAAATAGATTTTATTTCTCCTTTTTCTCCCCAAACCCCCCCCCCCCCCCCGGTTCATAGTTGTATATTTTTAGTTGTGGGCCCTTCTAGTTGTGGCATGTGGGATGCCGCCTCAGCATGGCTTTATGAGCGGTGCCATGTCCATACCCAGGATTTGAACCAGCAAAACCCTGGGCTGCCGAAGTGGAGCACGTGAACTTAATCACTCGGCCACTGGGCCAGCCCAGGTTTAAACTCTTTAATCAAGATAGAGATTGGCAGAATGGATAAAAAAGTAATCCAACTAAAATTTGTCTACAAGAGATTCACTTTAGTTCCAAAGACATAAGTAGTTTGAAAGTAAAAGGATGGAAAAAGGTGTTCCATGCAGATAGTGACCAAAAGAGAGCATAGGTGGCTACACTAATGTAGGGGAGGAGGACATTTCCTCTTCCCAAATGTGGGTTCCTCTGGCCGGAGAACAAATTAAATTCACATGAGACAGAATAGCAAGAGAAAATTAAACACAGCTTTATGAGGAGCCATGGCCTGGGGCCTTTCTTCCTGAAGGAAGAAAGGGCACCGAAGAAGTGGGGTGCACATAGTGGTTATATACCCCCAAACAGGGTGTTTCACATGTGATTGAAATGTCCCTCCCACAATAGTCACAAGATTGCCCTGTCGGCACAGCACTTGATGGACACAGCAGGTAGTGGTCTGCTGTCTCAGAGGGCGTAGCCAGAGGCAAGTCGACTGTCTGGAGCTGGGCGGTCACAGGTGAGCGCAGCAATCAGTTCCTAGCCTAAAGAAAGATGCTTAATCCTTAAAGAAATGCCAAAGTTGGGAGGGGGAAGGAAGTCAGTTACAGGAGGTTACCAGACTAGCACAATAAAATGCAGATTTAAGTCCTTGCCTTTGGTATTGATTAAGAGTTTTTAGAGAGAAGGTCATCCCCTTTCTTCTTCCTGGTACAGAGAGGGAGGCACCTTTTACAGATAGAGATTTACCTTACAGATGTAAACGTGTCCTAACAAAGGGCAAGTTCCATTCCTCAGAGCCTCCTTGCCTGTCCCAGTTTATCAAAAGCAATCAGCCTCAAATAATCCTGATGCCAAAGAGACATATCTTGGGGTGGCCAATTCCAGGTCCCCACACTAATATCAGAGAAAAGCAGTTTTTAAATGAAAAAAGTTTGCAATGCACAAAGAAGAAAATTATATAAATACATGTTTTGATACCACAAGAAGATATAACAATTATCAACATTTACACACCTAAAAATGAACCATCAAATATACGAAGCAAAACTTGACAGAATTGAAGGAAGAAATAGTTCTGTTAATAATAATAATGATGATGATAGTTGGACACTTCAACACTCTCAATAATAGATAGAACAAGCAGACAGAAGATAAGTAAGGAAACAGAGGACTTGAATGACAAAATCAATCAACTAGATATGATGGACTTATACAGAATACTGTACCCAATAACAACTGAATAAACATTCTTCTCCAATGCACATGAGACATTTTCCAAGACAGACTATTGTTAGGCCGTAAGTCTCAATATAGTTAAAAAGATAATCATACAAAGTATCTTCTCTGACCACAACTCGATGAATTTACAAATCACTAACAGAAGGAAAACCAGAAAGTTCGCAAATTTGTGGAAATTAAACAACACATGCTTAAACAACCAGTGGATCAAAAAAAAATTACACAGGGAATTAGAAAATACTGAAATATGAATGAAAAAGAAAACACAACATACTGAAATTTATGAGACACAGTGAAAGTAGTGCTAAAGGGGAAATTTATAGCTATAAACACTTACAATAAAAAAGAATAAAGATCTCAAAACAACAACCTATTTTTACAACTTAAGGAAGTAGAAAATAAAAACAGACAACCCAAGCTAGCAGTAGGAAAGAAAGAATGAATTTTGGAGAAGAGATAAATAAAATAGGGAATAAAAACAATAGAGATAATCAATGAACCCAAAAGTTGGTTCTCTGAAAAAAATCAACAAAATTGAAAAACTTTTAACTAGATTGATGAAGAAAAAAGAAGACTCAAGTTACTAAAATCAAAAATGAAAGTGAGAACATTACTACTAATTTAGCAGAAATAAAAAAAGATTATAAGAGAGTACTATGAATAATTGCATGTCAACAAATTGGATAACCCAGATGAAATGGGTAAATTCCTAGAAACACAAAACCTTCCAAGACTAAATCAGGAAGAAATAGAAAATCTAAATAGAGCTATAACTGGTAAGGAGCTTGAATCAGTAATCAAAAATCTCCCAAAAAAGAAAAGCCCTGGATCATCATGATGGCTTCACTGGTGAATTCTACCAAACATTTAAAAAATTACTAACACCAATCCTTCTCAAATTTTTCCAAAAAAATGAAGAGGATGGAACACTTCCTAACTCATTCTAGGACAATATTGCCCTGAAAACAAAGCCAGACAAAGACACTACAAAGTGAGATAACTACAGACCAATATCCTTTGTGGACATTGATATAAAAATCCTAAAAAAATATCCTAGTAAATCAAATTCAGCAGTATAACAAAAGAATTATACACCATGGTCAAGTGGGATTTATTCCTCGAATGCAAGGATAGTTCAATAAATGAAAATCGATTAATATAACACACACTAATAGAATGATAGAAAGAAAATCACATGATTATCTCAACTGATGCATAAAAAGCATTTGGCAATAGTCAACACTTTTTAATGATAAAAACACTCAACAAACTAGGAATAGAAGGAAACTACATCAACATAGCAAAACCCTAAACTTCAGAATTCAAGCCTTGGGTCTGGGGAGAAATCAAGTTCCACCTGAAGTATAGGGCATTCCTTCAAATCCTTGAGTAAAATCAAGGTTTTGTCAGTCAGAAGGAGGACAGACAGAATGGTTGTGGGACAAACAAACAATGAATTTAATGTTTCTAACTTAAGTTAACTTTCACATAAATGTAAATTAAAACATAATATACCAATTTTCCTAACAAATACATTAATTAGAAAAATACTCAAATATACAGAGTTTGTAATAGTGGAAGAAAACAATCATACTCACTACTATTGGAAGATTAAACTGGTATTAAACACCTAGAGTGCAATCTGAAAAATATATTTAAAGGCTAAAAAGTCTGTATACTTGTTTACTCAGTAATGGAAGCACTAATACAAAAGAATGTTTCTCATGATGTTTTTGTACCATTGAAAATATATAAACAACACAAACGTCTATCAATAAAGAATGATTCACTCATTCAACAATTATTTATTTAGCATCTACCATGTGTTAGGCTCTGTTCTTGGTACTTGGTATGCAAAAGTCAACTATACTTTCACTCATGGAACTTATATTCTGGTGGACAAAAAATAAGAAAAAGAAAGAAAAAATAAGAAATAAGTGAACTTTATAGTATATCAGTGGATGACAAGGATTGTAGAAAAGATAAAAGAGAGAAGGAGAATAGAGTCCTGGTTGGATGGTACAGCTTAAAAGGCTGATAAGGAATAACTTTACAAAGAAGTAACATTTAAGCAAAAATCTGAAGAAGAAGCAGCAGCAAGCCATAGGGATATGTGGGAGAAGAGAATTTCAGGCCAAGAGAACAGCTTGAGCAAAGGTCAAAAAGTGTCAGGGTGTCTGATGTATTCAAGGAGCAATAAGGAGGCCAGTGTGACTTTAGCAAAGGTAGCAAGTAGGAGAGTAGTAGGAGATAAGGTAAGACAAGTTGACAGGGTCCTGATCGTATATGGCCTTGTATGTCATTGTAAGAACTTTAATTTTATTCTAAGATAGAATGGGAGATATTGGAGGGTTATAAGTAGAAGCATGACGTAATAAAAATTATATTTTAAAAAGATCTCTCTGATACCAAAAACTACAAACTCAAAATGGATTGTAGACCTAAATATAACATCTAAAATTTTAAACTCCTAAAAAAAAACATAAGAGAAAATCTTTGAAAACTTGGTGTAGGAAAATATTTGTTAGATAAAATACAAAAAAACACAAATCATTAAAAAATAATAGATTTCACTTCATTGAAATTTAAAACATTTTCTCTTTGTAAGACACGATTAAAAATAAAAAGAAAAGCAAAAATGAGAGAAAATGTTTGCAAAACACAGGATAAGACTTTTTCTAGAATACATAACAAACTACTACAACTCAATAATAAGATAAATAACTGAAATAAAAACGAACAAATACCTAAGACACTTCAGAAAAGAATATATATGAATGGCCAATACATATATGAAAAGATAACATTATTAGTTATAGAAATGCAAATTAAAGCCACAATTATATATCTCTACATATCCATTAGAATTGCCAAAAATTTTTAAATCTGATAGTAACACATGTTGAAGATGTTGAGAAAGTGGAAGTCTCATATACTACTACTGAGAATAGAAAATGGACAGCTTTCTTTTAAAGTTACATATACATCTACCGTACAACCTAGTTACAAATTCCACTGTTACAGAACTAAACACACTCTTACCACATGACTCAGCAATTGCACTCCTTGGTAAATCATCCAAAGGAGTTGAAAATTTATGTTCACACAAAAACCTGCACTCGGATGCTTATATTCGTATTGCCCAAACTTGGAAACAACGAAGATTTCCTTCAGTAGGTGAATGGATAAGCAAACTATGGTACATCCAGACAATGGAATATCGTTTAGCACAAAAAACAAATGAGATATCAAGCCATGAAAGGACATGGAAGAAATTTAAATGCATATTACTAAGTGAAAGAAGACAATCTGAAAAGGCTACATACTGTATGATTCTAACTATATAACATTCTGGAAAGCCAAAACTATGTTGAGAAAGTGGAAGTCTCATATAAAAGATCAGTGGTTGCCAGGAGTTGCAAGTGGGGACAGTGGGGTGAATAGAAAGAACAGAGAAAATTTAGGGGGCAGTGAAAATACTTTGTATGATGTTATAATGGTTGGATACGTGTCATTATACATGTGTCTAAATCCATAGAATGTACAATACCAAGAGTGAACCTTAAGGTAAACTATGAACTTTGGTGGATAAAAAAGTATAACCACTTTTTATTATATTATTTAAAAGACAAATCCATATAATAATAATTATATAATCAGAGTTAGTGGGCACGCATCTATAAAGATGCAGTAATTTGTGACATTAACAACATAAAAGGAGGTGACAGAACTATTAACTGTAAATTGGTATTGATTCAAACTAGAGTGTTTTGAATTTAGGATGATAATTTAAATCCCCATGGTAACTATTAAGAAAATGATTTAGAATATAAAGTAAAGGAAATCAGGCAGGAATCAGAATAGCACTCTTGAAGAAATAAATTCAGCACTAAAAAAGGCTGTAACAGAGAAATTGACAAACATAAAAATTAAGATATATAGAAATCAAACAGCAAAATGATAGAAGTTCTACCTTATCAGTAATCACTTTAAATGCATTAAATTCATCAATTAAGAGACAGAGATTGGCAAAATGAATTTTTTAAGAACCTGATACAACTATATACTGTCTACAAGAGACTAACTTTAGAGCCCAAAACACAGATATTCAATGAAAATAGTAATCAGAAGGAGCTAGAGGGGCTCCACTAATACCGGACAAATACACTTTGTCAAAACTGTTACAAGAGACAAAGAAGGACATTATACACTGATAAAGGGGTCAATCCTTCAATGAGAAATGACACTTATAAACATATACACACAAAACATCAGAGCCCAAAAATATGTGAAGCAAAACTTGGCAAAATTGAAAGCAGAATTAGACAGTTTTAAAGTAATAGCTGAAGAATTCAATACTACACTTTAAATAATGGATAGAACAACTAGACAGAGGATCAATAAGAAAATAGAGTCTTAGAAAAATACTATAAACCAAATAGACCTAAAAGATATATAGTATATCTCAACACCTATCAACAGCAGATTATACATTCTTCTCAGGTGCACATGGAACATTCTCCAAGATAGACAATCTGTTAGGGCACAAAAGAAGTTTCAATAAATTTTAAAAGATTGATATCATAAGCATTATCTTTTCTGACTGCGTTGGAATGAAGCTGGAAATCAGTAAGAGAAGGAAAACTGGAAAATTCACAAATATGTAGAAGTTAAACAACACACTACTAAGTAACCAATAGTTCAAAGGATAAATCACAACAGAAATTAGAAAATTCTTTGAGATAAATGGATTTGAAAACACAATACAGCAAAACTTATGTGATACAGCAAAAGCAATATTCAGAAGAAAATTTATAGCTGTAAATTTCTACATTAAAAAGCAGAAAAATATGAAATAACCTAACTTTACACTTTAAAAGACTGTAAAAAGAACAAACAAAATAAAGAGTTGGCAGAAGAAAGAAAATAATAATGATTAGAGTGGAAATAAATGAAATGTAGAATACAAAAACAATGGAGAAACAATGACACCAGAAGTTGATTGTTTCAAAAGATGAATAAAACTCTTTAGCTAGACCTACTAAGAACGAAAGAGAGAAAATGCAAACAACTAAAATCAGAAGTGTAAATAAGGATATTACCACCAACTTTACTGAAATAAAAACTATTATTGGAGAATATTATGAACAATTGTACACCAACAAATTAGACAATCTGGATCAAATGCGCAGATTCCTATAGACAATCTACCAACGGACTCAAGAATAAATAGAAAATATGAACAGACCTATGACTAGAAAACAGATTGAATCAGTAATCAAAAACCTTAACAAAGAAAGGTTCAGAACCATATGGATTCACTGATGAATTCTGGCAAACATTTAAAGGAGAATTAATGCCAGCTCTTCTCAAACTCTTCAAAAAATAGAAAAGGAGAAAATAATTCTTAACTCACTTTATGAGGCCAAGATTACTCTGATACCAAACCCAAAGACCTCAAAAGTAATGAAAACTATAGACCGATATACCTTATGAATATAGATGCAAAAAGCATCAAACAATAATATTATACTAAATCATGGAGCATATTAAAAGGATTATTCATGATGATCGAGTGGGATTTACCCCATAAATGCAGGGTGATTCGACATATAGTAATAAAGCAATGTAATACACTACATTAATCGAATGAAGGGAAAAAATAACCACATGACCATTCATTGACACAGAAAAAGCAGTTGACAAAATTTAACACCCTTTCATGATAAAACACTGAGCAAACTAGGAACAGGAGGGAACTTTCTCAACACAATAAAGGACATTTATGGAAAACCCACAGCTAACATCATACTCAATGGTGAAAGTCTGAAAGCTTTCCCCTTAAGGTTAGAACAAGACAAGAGTGCTCACTTTCACCAATACTATTCAACATTGTACTAGAAGTTCTTGCCAGAGCAATTAGGAAAGACAAGGAAATAAAATCATCCATATTGGAAAGGGAGAAGTAAAACTATATTCACAGATAACATGATCCTATCTATAGAAAATCTTAAACAATCCACAGAAAATCTGTTAGATCTAATAATCAAATTCAGCAAAGTTTCCAGGTACAAGATCAACATGTGAAAACCAATTGTATTTCCATACACTAGCAATGAACAGAAATGAAGAAAACAATTCAAATCAACAATGGCATCATGAAGAATAAAATACCAAGGAATAAATTTAACCAAGAAGGTACAAAACCTGTACGCTGAGAATTACAAAACATTGCTGAAAGAAAATAAGATGACATAAATAAAAGGAAAGGAATCCAATGTTAATGGATTGGAAGATTTAATATTATAAAGATGGCAGTACTCTTCAAAATGATCTACAGAGAATGAAGTTAATCACTTAGCTCACACCATATACAAAAATTAACTCAAATGGAACAAAGACCTAAATATAAGAAAACATAAGAACTAAAACTATAAAACTCTAAGAAGAAAACATAGGAGTATATCTTTATGACCTTGTATTTGACAAAGAATTATTAAACATTAGAACAAAAGCATGAAGAACAAAAGAAAAAATAAATTGGACTTCAGTAAAATTTTAAAATGTTGTACATCAAAAGACATCAAGAAAGTGAAAAGACAACCTATATAATAGCAGAAGATATTTTCAAACTATAGATCTTAAAAGGGTTTAATATCCAGAAGATATAAAGAACTCCTACAATACAATAACAATGACAAAAAAACACAACCTGACTAAAAACTAGGCAAAAGACTATTTCTTCGAAAAAGATATACAAATGGCCAAGCAAGCACATGAAAGATACTCAAAATCATTAGCAATTGGGAAAATGCAAATCAAAACCACAATGAGATCCTACTTCACATTCAATAGGTTGACTGTAATAATAAAAACAAATGGAAAATAACAGATGTTGGCAAGGATGTGTAGAAGTTGGAATAGTCATACATTTCCTATGGGAGTGTAAAATGATGCAGCATTGTGGAAAAATGTTTGGTGGTTCCTCAACAAGCTAAATATAGAACTACCGTAAAACACAGCAATTCCACTCCTGGGTATATACCCAAAAGAATTGAAAACAGATGTTTTTCAAACAAATACTTGTACACAGATATTCATGGCAGTACTATTCACAATAGCTAAAAGGTGGAAAAAAATGTTCATCAACTGATGAATGAATAAATAAGTGTGATAGACACAAAAAATGGAATATTATTCAACTGTAGAAAGGACTGAAATACTGATATGTCCTACAGTATGGATGAACCTTGAACACATTATGCTAAGTCAAATAAACTGGACACAAAATACCACTTATTACATGATTCCATTTATATGAATTATCCAGAGTAAGCAATTCCATAGAGACAGTAAACAGATCAATGGATTCCAGGGGCTCAAGACTGGGGACAATGGGGAATGACTGCTTAACGCATATATGGTTTCATTTGGGATAATGATGATATTCTGCAATTAGAGATTGATGATGATTGCACAACACTGCAAATGTACTAGATGTCATTAATGGTAAATTTTATGTTATGTGTATTTTTACCACAATTTTAAAAAATAGCTTCATTCTAGCTCACACTACTTGTTCATTGAGAGTTGACGGGAGCTCTGCTCATCATGGTTACCCTGAGACCCAGGATGACAAAAGCCTAATTTCAATATGTGCTTCCACAATAATCTTAGCGGGAAAAGTGAACACAGTTATCTCAAGGAAAACAATGAATTTATTACCAATGATAAAATTTGAGATTTTAGGAGAAAGTTGAAATTTGGGGAAATTGAATCTACCACTCAACAGATTCCCAATATAAGTTCCATGATAATATTAACTAATGTGACTTTTTTGCTGTTGTATAATGAAATGTGTCAACATTTGAAAGATGTGCACAACTCAATGAACCAATATTTTACAAATGATGTCTTAAATTATATATGAGTGAATGACCCATTTAAAGTGCAAGATAGGCCAATGGATTTTGATGTAACATAGTATAGAAAGTTTGCAGGTATGGAATCTGATTTGACATTGCAACTAACCTTTAAGAAATTATCACTTGTTCAGTTTCAGTATAATATCAAACAAGAATATCTATAGTTATCTGAAAAGGCAATTAAAGTTCCCCTCACTTTTCCAGCTACATTTTTGTGTAAGGACAGATTTACTTTATATAGTTCAACAACTAAAAAAAAAATCACAGTATGTTGAAAAGTAGAAAACGATATAAGTCCAGCTATCTTCTTATAATCTAGATATTATAGAGGTTATGAAAATTTAAACCTTTTGCAAAAATTAATGCCTCTTTTCTCACTAAATTGTTTTGTTTTGGAAAAATAGTCATTTTTAATAAAAATATGTTATTTTTAACACATTATAAAATGAATAAATTTATATTCTAAATATTTGTTTTAATTTCTAATATTTAAATATCAGTAGGCATAATCCACATAAGCCAAACCTCTTTGGGGTCTATAATATTTTAGAATATAAATGGATTTCTGATACCAGAAAGTTTGAGGACCCTGGACTGGGAAAGTGTAGTATGATCGTTGGATGGCTTTGAAGGCCCAGTTAATATATGTGGTCAACCTATTGTATATTTTTCCTTTAGCCATGATCAATAGTGAAAATATGGGCATGAAATAAGTATCGAGTTGGATTTCACCTTGTCATGATTTTTTTAAGCAAAAGTGTTTAAAGTGTATTTAAAAGGAGTGCTTGGGGCTGGCCCCATAGCCGAGTGGTTAAGTTCACGCACTCCACTTGGTGGCTCAGGATTCACTGGTTCAGATCCTGGGTGTGGACCTACCACCACTCATCAGGCCATGCTGAGGCAGCATCCCACATAGCTCAACTAGAAGGACCTGCAACTAGAATATACAACTATGTACTTGGGGGCTTTGGGGAGAAGAAAAAAAGAGAGGAAGATTGGCAACAGATGTTAGCTCAGGGCCAATCTTAAAAAAAAGGAGTGCTCATAATAAGTGAACAGGGAATTTAATCTGGGTAATGAATGAAAAACATAAATTAAGGTGACAAGGGAGTTGGAGATCCAAATATGTCAAAAGTTTGCTGGAGTAAGGATAAAAAAAACTGGAAATATAGGATCTGATGGCCAGATTATGGAATTCATTAAATTGAAGTTATGGAGAGATTATAATTCTTTATAAATCTGTGGTATGATTGTGGCAGTGAGTGTCTGATACAGAGTGAAGAACAAGATCACTGAAGAAGAGAAGGTCAAGGAATTGAGAAACTTGAAGGTACATCTTGTATACTGAATTTACCAAACTTGAAGCAAGAATAGTATTGGAGATAGTGACAGTGAGGCTGGTTCTAAAATCATTTATAAATTGGTGTGTGTGCTGAGGGGGGGGGGTGATCCAGTAATTGGTAGATGACACAAACAATAAAGGGAAAGGGATGATATAGAGTGATGCCATGAGATTCAAAGTTGATTAATAAACAAATGATTAATAAAGTATGGCATATCAAGATGATGAAATAACATCCACAATTATTTTACGGAACAATATTCAACAACATGGGGATTTATATGGTGAGTAGAAAAAAGATTATGTAATAGTTTTTATTGTATGCTTCTAGTTTAGTAACATATACAAAATTATTACACTAAAGTGTGCCTACACACATATATACTTGTGAGAATTCAGAGAAAAAAAGAGACTAGAAAGCTAAAAACCAAAATGCACATGTCAATTATGTCCAGATTGTGGCAGTACAAGGAATTATAATTTCTTTCTGTGTGCTTTGCTATATTTTCCAATTTTTCTGTAATGATTATAAATTACTTTTGTAATTAGAAAAAACTTATTTAAGTAAAAGAAAGTAGTTTGGAGCCTTTATAGCTGGCAATCTTCATGTGATAGTTAGGTTTCCATTATTGGGCATAGTAAGTTAATATTTTTCTCAAATATTTTTGCAAAATTCTCTTTAAAGGCATTAAATATCCAATCAGATTATTTGGACCAACCCCCAAAATAGGCAATGTATTTCAAATATGTCCTTCCCCCAATATTTTATGATGTCTAGAATTTCCACTGTCAGCATATCTTCTTAAGAACTTTGTTTAGACAAATATATTCCTTAGGAAAAGCAGCATGTTCTCTAATTAACATACAAGTAATGCTAGTTGTTTTTGTTTTGTTTTTGCTGCTGGTGTTTTGTTTTGTTTTCATTAAAATCACCATCCATTGTCACTCAGAAGATAACCAAGTCTCTAGTGAATCCATCTTTCCACAACTAAGAGGAAAAGTCTGGACTCTGAAGGATTTTCCTGGGTAGATCCCAGGGTGGAGCAACATAGTTACTCAGTATCTAAGTAACATAGGTACTTATTATTTAACTACCCTTCTTTAGGTCATTACTTATTCAGCTAGATAAAAATCTTCAGCTGCATCATGTGTTTCATTTCATGGAATCAGTACTGGCTTTCAAGTTGCCTTGTATCAGCTTCACTGGCTTAGAATCCTGGTTTACTATTTTTGTCTTTCTCTTCCAGGAGATAACTTGACCCCAGGCTATTTACCTTGCAGCTACTAACTAGGTGGCCCTAGTAATTCTCTCCATGGTCTCACAAAATACATACCAATAATTTATGTGGTACTCGCTTGGAAGGGACCCACTGCATTCTCCAACCCCTCTATCCATTCAGGGAGGAGGCCAAATAATTTCAAACATCTTGGGCACATAGAGGTTGGGAACAAAAACAGAGAACAGTGACTCAAAAGGGAGCCACTGCATATTTTTAAATTTTCGATGGTAATCAGTTCTGTGGAGAAAAAAGGAGCCCTGAATTGTAACATTTTCCTATTTCAATTATGTAAATATATCCATTATGGCCAATTTCAAGCTACCAGTGTAACATCACTGAAAATTGAGAAGTACTAACAATTGGCTCTTCCTATGAGCAGACTCCATATTTCATTGTTACTTTGGGACAACCTTGTAAATTATGATATGTTTTTCAATTTGTTTATCCTTTTTACTTCAGTAAAATCCTAGGTCAGTATTTCTGTAACTATGATTATGATCCTTGGGCCACCAGCATCTAACTGGGAAGTTTGTTAAAATGTAGAAATCCGGGTCCCATCCCGGATTTAGAAGTGTGACTTAGAATCCATAATTTTAACATCTCTCCAGGTAATTCTGATGTACACTAAAATTTGCCATTCATTGTCTCAAATGCTCAATTCCATTTAATTACCATGAAAGTACGTATAACTGGGAACTGAAGCAGCAAAAGCCGCTAAATTTCAATCTTCCCAAAGAGTAGACATAGTTACTACCATGTCTCCAACATGTCTATCTGCCTCAAAATTTAATGGAAAGATTCAACTATCTATATTATCTCCAATTTAGATGTGAATTAGAATCAATCTTCCTGTATTAGTTTGCTAGTGTTACTGTAACAAACTACTACAGACTGGATATCTTAAACAATAGAAATATATTTTCTCACAGTTCTGGGGGCTGAATTTCAAGATTGGTGCGTAAGCAGTGTTATTTTCATTCTGAAGCCTCTTCTCGGTTTGTGGATAGCTGTCTTTTCCCTTTGTCTTAACATGGTCTTCCCTTTGTGTTTGTCTGTGTCTTAATATCCTCTTCTTATAGGGAGACCAATCAGATTGGATTAGGGCCCACCCTAATGACCTCATGAAACCTTAATGCCTCTTTAATGGCCCTATCTCGAAATTCAGTCACATTCTGAGGTACTAAGGGTTAGAACTTCAACATATGAATCTGGGGAGGGGGCACAATTCAGCCCATAAAAGTTCCTAAATAAGCTACAAATAAGAAATATATATAGGAGTTTATACTGAGCCATTAAATGTGACACACATATTCAAGCCTTGGCATGTTTAAGCATCATAGCTTGAATATATCTGGCATCAACAATTATTAGCATCTGTGTCACAATCAGCCATCAGCCTGCAGAATGTCTCCGACATGAATCTAAACACACAAACTTTTAGATTTCATGGAACAATTCATTCACTTAAAAGGATAAGGATCAATACATAAACATTGTGTGGAAAGCTGAAGGCAAAATAATATTTATTCTTTAGTTGATCAACATTCTTTTTTTGAGGAAGACTGGCCCTAAGCTAACATCCGTGCCCATCTTCCTTTACTTTATACGTGGGATGCCTGCCACAGCATGGCTTGATGAGCGGTACTAGGTCCGCATCTGGGATCCAAACCGGTGAACTCTGGGCCACTGAAGTGGAATGTGCAAACTTAACCGCTGCACCATTGGGTCAGCCCCTAGTTGATCAACATTTTGATTCACGATTTTGGGAACTTGGGGGAAAATCTGTCTTTGAAGCAGAATCTGAAACCTATTCTTTCTCTTACAATACTGTTTGTAAGAGGTACAGTTGGTACCCCCCTAAATAAGAAATTTTCCAAGAAAGAGATGCTATGGAAAGCTCTTCTTAATTATATATTTTTCATAGTTTGAAATTCATTGTTCAGATCCTGCATCAAGATGGCATTATAAGAGGACTCTGAACTCACTTCCTCCCACAGCCACAACAAATTTACAACTACTCTTGGAAAAATTACTCCTGAGAGAGAACTGAAAATTGGATAAAAAGAACTCCCACAAGGGACAGTGCTGACTGATGAGGAAGAGGGAGAAATACCTTTCTGGAGAGGAAAAAGCCACCTTCTAGCTATGACACTTCATGGCGGGTCAGGAGTAATCTTAAAGTTCAAAGCCTTTCCAAGAGGAGTGGGGGATGTGAGCACGAGAGCTTTATCACAATAAGCAGCTTTTGGACTCAGCACAACTGAGTCACTTGTCATAATATCTGGCTTGGCTGGCTATTAAGAACAATGGGGAATACTCCTCAAAAAGCTATCAAACATGAGGGAAAGAAAAGTCTCCTCTTAAAGGGATCATGCAAAAATTCTCTAGTTTTGGAAAGCAAACTAAAATCAACAGAAAGAAAGGTACACAATCATTTGGTGAAAAGTAACTCACTTGATAAGCTCTGAGCATATCTCAGTGAGAGGAGGGACCTCCCCAGGCTGGCACCACCTCCCTAGGGACTGAGACATAGGCAGCAGCCGTTATTGTGACCTAGTACAGGCATGCTGACCCAGATGCTAGCAGATGCCATTGGAGTTCTTCCCCTGGCCTGTTATCACAAGGGTTTGCCTCACTCACTAGAGCGACCATTTAATCCAGCTCAGCCAGGGCAGGCAGCCCACCATAGGGACTGGTCCCACCCAACAGTAAACCCTCGGGCAACTTGTTGGCCTGCATAGGCAGAGTGTGTGGAACTTCTGTAGCAGGGTGAGTAAGTCTGCCTCTGTGGAGTGGGGCATGCATGATGGGCAGGCTTGCATTGGGAGAGTGTGGGAGGCTTCTTTATTGGGGCAAGTGGGTTCATCTCAGTGGGTTGGGGTGTGCACATGGGGCAGGGCTGTGTTGATAGGGTGTGTCGGCCTGGAGGTGGTGGTGCTTCTCAAACAGCCACATAGGGGATCAACCCCACCTTCCAATGCCTGAAACAATTGGCTGCTCCCATGCCTGAGGCTGGTCCCACCCAGCTGCACTACTGATAGCTGACAACAGACTTGGAGGCCAGAGGTCTACAGCATTGTAAGCCCCTGAGCCCAGCAACCAGCTAAGCCAGGGACCTACTAACTTAACAGAAAAACTGAAAAAGGAGTATGCTACTAGACTTTGCAGCCAACAGTGCTGGGGCTCCCCACACCCAATAAAGTGATTGAAGGGACCGAACCATAGCAGCCACACACAGCTAAGCATAACAACCAGCCAGCCAGGGTGACAGCCTAGACTCCCCAGTAACCTGCAGCAAAAGCAATCCTGCCACAATAGAAGGACACACATAGCCCACACAGGGGACACACCTGGAACATTGAGAACTGATGATGAGAGGGAAGCACACTGCTGGCCCTCATAAGGCTTCTCTTACATAAGGCCACCTCTCCAAGATCTGGAGACACAGCTGATCTACCTAATACATAGATATAAGAACAGAGTAAGAAGCAAAATGAGGAGAAAAAGGAATTCACTCCAAGTAAGGGAACAGGACAAACCTTCAGAAAAAGAACTACATGAAACAAAGGTAAACAATCTACCTGATAAAGAGTAGAAACTAATAGTGATAAGGATGCTCACTGATCTTTGGAGAAGAATGGATGAACTCAGTGAGAAAGTCCACAAAGAAATGGAAAATATAAAAAAGAACCGATCAGAAATGAAGAATACAATAAGAATACAGCAAAGAGATCAAAAGAGTACTCAAAAACCTCCCCAAAATAAAAGTCCAGGCCCAGACATCTTCCCTGGTGAATTCCACCAAACAGTCAAAGAAGTATTAACATCTATCCTTCTCAAAATCTTCCAAAAATTTGAAGAGGAAGGGAAGCTTCCTAAGTCATTCTATGAAGCCAATGTTACCCTGATACCAAAACCAGACAAGGAAAACTCAAACAATGAAAATTACAGGTCAATATCACTGACAAATATCAATGCAAAAATCCTCAACAAAATATTAGCAAATCGAATACAACACTACATTAAAAAGATCATACACCATGATCAAGTGGGATTTATTCCTGGCATGAAGGGATGATTCAACATCTTCCAATCAATCAATGTGATACACAACATTAACAACGTGAAGAACAAAAAACACACGATCATGTCAATAGATGCAGAGATAGCATTTGACAAGATACAACATCCCTTTATGATAAAAACTCTGAATCAAATGGGTATAGAAGGAAAGTACCTCAGCATAATAAAGGCCACATATGACAAACCCACAGCTAATATTAAGTCAATGGAGAAAAACTGAAAGCTATCCCTCTAAGAACAGGAATCAGACAAAGATGTCCACTTTCACCACTCTTATTTAACATAGTATTGGAATTCCTAGCCAAAGGAATCAGGCAAGAAAAAGAAATAAAAGGTATCCAAATTGGAAAAGAAGAAGTGAAACTGTCACTATTTGCAGATGACATGATTTTACATATAGACAACCACAAAGAATTCACCAAAAAGTCTTTTAGAAACAATAAATGAATATGATAAAGTTTCAGGATATGAAATCAACAAACAAAAATCATTTGTGTTTCTATACACTAACAACAAAGAATCAGAAAGGGAAATTAAGAATACAATCCCATTTACAATTGCAACAAAAAGAATAAAATACCTAGGAATAAACTTAACGAAAGAGGTAATTTATGTTTTAAAATGCAGTTCATTTCATTGACTCCAGTAACATAGGAGACTCTCTCTTTTAATTCTTATCTTCATTCTCACCAAAGAGGTTAAAGAACTGTACACTGAAAATTACAAAATATTGTTGAAAGAAATTGAAGAAGACACAAAGAAATAGAAAGATATTCTGTGCTCTTGGATTGGAAGAATTAACATAGTTAAAATGTCCATACTTCCTAAAGCAATCTACAGATTCCATGCAGTCCCTATCAAAGTTCCAACAACTTTTTTTAACAGAAATAGAACATAGAATCCTAAAATTTATAATGGAACAACAAAAGACCCCATAGCCAAAGCAATCCTGACAAAAAAGAACAAAGCTGGAAGCATCACATTCCCTGATTTCAAAATATACTACAAAGTCATGGTAACCAAAACAGCATGGTACTGGCACAAAACAGACACACAGATCAATGGAACAGAAATGACAGCCCAGAAATAAATCCATACATCTATGGACAGCTAATTTTTGATAAGGGAGCCAAGAACATGCAATGGATAAAGATAAGTCTCTTCAGCAAATGGTGTTGGGGAAACTGGACAGCTACATGCAAAAGAATGAAAGTAGACCATTACCTTACACCATACACAAAAATTAACTCAAAATGGGCTAAAGACTTGAATATAAAACCTGAAGCCATAAAACTTCTGGATGAAAACATAGGCAGTACGCTCTTTGACATCGGTCTTAGCAGCATCTTTTCAAGTACTGTGTCTGGCTGAGCAAGGGAAACAAAAGAGAAAATAAAGAAATGGGACTACAGCAACGTAAAAAGCTTCTGCACAGCAATGGAAACCATCAATAAAACAAAAAGACAACCTAAGAATTGGGAGAAGATATATGCAAACCACATATTTTATAAGGGGTTATTATCAAAAATATATAGATAACTCATACATCTCAACAACAGAAATCCTAACAACCTAAAAAATGGGCAAAAGATCTGAATAGACATTTTTTTCAAAAAAGATATTCAGATGGCCAGCAGACACACGAAAATATGTTCAACATCACTAATCATTAGGGAAATGCAAATCAAAACTACAATGAGATATCACCTCATGCTCATCAGAATGGCTATAATTAGCAAGACAAGAAATAACAAGTCTTGGAAAGGATGTGGAGAGAAGGGAACCCTCATGCACTTCTGGCGGGAATGCAAACTGGTGCAGCCACTATGGAAAACAGTATGGAGGTTCCTCAAAAAATTAAGAATAGAACTACCATACAATCCAGCTATTCCACTGCTGGGTATTTATCTAAAGAACATGAAAACAGGAATGCATAAAGTTATAGGCACCCATATGTTCATCGCAGCATTATTGACAATAGATAAGACTTGGAAGCAACCTAGGTACCCATCAATGGATGAATGGATAAAGAAGATCTGAGATAGATATAGATATATATATATATATACATATATATATATCAATATTACATGTGATTATATACATACATACATATATATATATATATAATGGAATACTACGCAGCCATAAGAAATGATGAAATCCAGCCACTTGTGACAACATGGATGAACTTTTTAGGTATTATGCTAAGTGAAATAAGTCAGAAGGAGAAACTCAAATGCCATAGGATCTCACAATAGACAAACACATAGATACAGAGATCAGATTAGGGGAAGGAGGAGAGCGTAAGGGGTGATTAGGCACATATGTATGGTGATGAATGGTAATTAGTCTTTGAGTAGCAAACATGATGTAATCTACACAGAAATCGAAATATAATGATGTACACCTGAAACTTACATAATGTTATAAAACAATGTTACCGCAATAAACAAATAAATAAAATAAAAAATAAAACAAAATGCATTGTTCAGTTCTGGGTGGATCTACTATTTAAACTGCATCTCTTGTCTCACTCCACAGCATATAAAAATTATTGTGCCACACATACGATTCCAAATAATCTTCACGTGTGCTTTACCATTCATTTATGTCCTCATTCAACATTAAATAAATATTTCTGTGACAGCTATGTTACATTTTTCTGGTAAAAGCTAGAGGATATGGATGTGATTAAATCGTGGTCCTGTCCTCATGGAGCTCACAGTGTAATGAAAGACCTGAATAATGAACACGTGCTATGATAGACATGGGATTAGAGTGTTATAGGGACAAGGAAGAGAAGTTGATTAGCTTTGCCTGAGGGAAGTGAGGAAAGATTCACAGAGGGTTTTATATTTTATACACATCTTAAAGTATATTTGGGAGGTTGCTAATGAGAAAAGGGGAGAAAGTCTACTCCAATGAGAGCAAAGAGTGTGTAAAACACTATGCTACGAGGGAAGCTGCAAATGATTTAGTAAGCTACTAGTGAATGATGGAACCTAAAAATGTAGACTAGATTGAAATCATTCAGAACTTTATATACTATCCTGAAGTGTTTGAATTTAGAATCAAAGAAGGGTCTTAGCTATGAAGTGACATGATTAGATCTGTATTTTAGAAAGATCTCACAATTGAGCCCCTGATCTTCCCCCACTCCAAATTTCCTTACAGTCTTTTCTTATCTCAGTTAACTCCATCCTTCCAGTTACACAGGCTAGAATCCTTGCAGTTATATTTGTATCACTTTCTCTCTTATGCCTCACATCCTGTCAGGAAATCCTCTAAGTTCTATCTTAAAATTATCCACAATCTGAACAGTGCTCATTCTCCTTCGCTGCTACCAAGTCTCCATCATGTATTACTTGAATTATTATTACAATAGCCTATTGGCTTGTTCCCCTGCTTCCATTGCCTGCCAATCCGAGGTTTGTTCTCAACATAGAAGCCAGAGCCATCCGGTAAAAATATTATTTAGATCACGTTACTTTTTTGCTCAAATCTAACCAATGACTTCCCACCTCATTCAGAGTAAAAGTCAACGTCCTTACAATGAACTGCAAAGTCTTAAACAACCTGAGCCTCTTTCAGTTCTCTGACCTAATTGGTAACTATTCCCCCCACAGACAGTCTCTGCCCCAGATACCTTGGCTGCCTTGCTGTTCCTTGAATATGCCACACACATTCTGACCTCAAGACCTTTGCAGGTGCTGTTTCCTCTGCCAGAAATGCTCTTCCCCTAGATATCTGCATAAGTTTCTCTCTCACTTCCTTCATTCAAAGGACAATTTAGTAATAATATGAGCCCTGACCATTCTATTTGAAATTTCACCCCATCCTTCAATACTGTTGTTCTTCCTCCTTCTTATATTTTTTTTCCCATGGCACTTATCACCTTTTGGTACACTTTATTTCATTTATTATTTGTGTATTCCCATTAGAATATGAGTTCCATGAGGGCAAAGTTGCTTTTTTTTAATATTTGGGTTTAACATAATTCCTAGAATGATGTCTGGCACAAGAAGAGCTTAATAAATATTTGTAGAAAGTTGAATGAAACTCCAGAAGATAATGTCAATGGAGTAGACAGCATCAGTGAGAGGCATTTTAGCAATAGTCCACAATGTTTGCATTAATAACTATTTATTGAGCTAAACATCTACCATGTATTCCACATTTTTCTAGTTTATGTGAAGAGTAAGACTATATGAGAAACCTATTCTGTGGAATAAAATGTAATTTCAGCCAAACTGCATGCCTATTACTTGCTCTTTCTTCCAGTCAGGATGTCTAATCACATCACTTTTTTTTTTTTTTTTGCCGTACTTTCACCTCTCTTGGCCAAGTTCCTATTTTGATTATCCATTTTTATAAAATGTTATGTGGCCTTATCATTGGGAGACAGGAGGCAACACAACTACACATTTTGGTGTGTGTGCATGAACTAAATAACATGTGCAGTGACCAGATGACAAAAGACGGAAAGATATGGCATGATTGATCACTGATCATAATGTGCATCTGTCATTTACGTAGTGATTTGTGAGATGAAGAGCTACCAGCAAAATTTGTACTTTATGCAATTACTTATAGTTAGTATACTTTGGTAAGTTAAATTTAAACTGTGTCATTTGGGAGTTGGTGTTATTTAAACCATGCTTAACCAAAATGCCAGTGTATCAGAGCCTTGCAAAGCAAGGACTGTCCATGTATGTGTATATGTGTGTGTGTTTATGTGTGTCTGCCTGCATTCCATAAAAGTAATATAGACACACATATGGAATATTATGTAATTTTAATTGTTTTGCATTTTATAAAAAGATTGTTGTGCTGTATTAAATTGTATGAGATTTATTCTTTTTACCTATGTCATATATTCACATAAAATGTGTGAGTCTCTTTCCAAGTACTCTGTCCTAGTCTGTTGTTCTTTATCTATACCAAATACCAAACATTCTTAATTATAATAGTTTCATATTAAGTTCTGATATCTAGTAAGGCCAGTGTCCCTTCCTTGTTTTCTTGACCCATTATTCTTACTTATAAATTTTAGAATCATCTTATCAAATTCCATGAAAGGCAAACCTGTTGGAATTTTTATTCAATTGCACTGAATATATAGTTCAATTTTATGAGAATATGATATGTTTACTATATGAATGCTTTTTCTGTGTAAGCACAGTATATCTTTCCACTGCTAAATCCTAACATTTATAATGTTAAAACTATTTCTTAAGACTATTTAATAAGATTTCTTTTAGAAATCATGCACACCTTTTGCTGGTTTCTTTTTTTTCGAGATACTTTATATTCTGTGATACTATTATAAAGATATTTTATTTTTAATTACGTTTTCTAGTTGTTTCTAGTTGTTTCTAATGTATATCTTCCAATAAAAATTGTCAATATATTTTCAAATATATTGGAAAGTAGTTGTTCATAATAGATCTTTGATTCCTCTAACAGAGTTATTTCTAGTTAAAACATTGTTTTGTTGTTAATATCATTTAACTATAGTATCTCTCAATTATTTTTGTTCAATACTGCCACCATTTTATCTATTTCTTTAAGCATTTTAAAGAACTTACTTTGGTTTGGTTAAACATTATAAATTACTAGCTTAAATATCACATGACTTCAAACTTAGCTGGAAAAAATCTATAGAATTACGTCTTTACGCTCTGTTTGTTTAGCTTTTAAATGTCTTCCTAAGTGTGATATCTTCCTAGTAAAATTAACTAATATATATTTGGGACATCTAAGTCATTACATTTAGGACAAAGTTATCATTAACAGTAGTGGATATACATTCGCTTTTTAAAAAAATCTGTTGACAATTTCAAATATTTTGACTGACTTATAAGAGCTGATTAGATCCTCATTATTTTTTACCATGTAATCGGCTGATGAAGAGATTCTACTATCAATAGGAAAATTGTCATTCTCTGTGTTTCAGTTATGTTTGCATTATTAGTATTATCATTAGCCTGCTGTTTTGTTTTTTTGTCATAATCCATTAACTGCATTACACTGAAAACAAATGGGAGAGTATCACTGTCAACTCTCCGCACCATAAAAAAAGATGAAGTGCATTGCAAGCCAAGGGAGTATCTGCAAAGTCCCTAGGTTGGAAACACACAAATTGTGTTCTATGAAATAAGCAGAAATCAATATGTAGAGACTGAGGAGAAAATGTTTTCAGGAAAAGTGTTAAGAGCAAGCCTTTTCTCCTAATTAGGATATACTTATCCTCAGGGGTCTCATATTAGTATTTGGCAAAAGCTCTGAAAGAGAGGGTATTTTGATCTACAGCCTTACTAATAATCCCCTTAATAATGCCGTCTATATTCAATTTGCAAAATTGGGAAACAGGGTGCATAAGTACTGTTTAGCAACTTATAAAATAGAATACAAAATTCCTCCTGATTCCTTTATCCCTTGATACGGAAATTAGAATATTAGGTGTCTATAATAATGCCTAGTCTATGGAACAAAATGGGGGAAACTAATTAGCCAAGGTAAGTTTTCCTGCAGTGATCACTACATCATAAGGGACCTAAAATAATCCACCAAAAATTCGAGCATCCTCCTTTCAAAACTTTCTTCAACAATGACATCTGGAAAGAAGGATTTTAGTATGAGTAATCTCTTGGCAGTAGTTAATACAGATTGAAGTAGCAGAAATAGAAAGCATGAAAATTGAGTGGGATATAGATATAATCATCCAGGAAGATGGTAATGAAGCTTGTATTAGGCTGGAGGCAATAGACTGCTAAGGAAAGAGCAAAGAATCAGATTCCTGATGGAATGGTAAAATACTATCAAACGCTGGCTTCCTACCATGAACCATAAAAACTTCAAAACAAAAAACAAAACCCAAAAATGCCAGAGGTGGTTTGATGATTCTACAATGTATACAGAAATGTAAAGGAACTAAAATAGTCAAAATAAAGTTGTGAAAAAGAGCAAAGTTTTAGGACTAACACTACTTTATTTAAAGATTTGTTAAAAAGCTACAGTAACCAATATAGTGCGATATTTAAATATCAACAAAGGGATAAATGGAACCTAATAGAGAGATAGAAATAGACTCATACATATGTATTCAATTAATTTTTGATAAAGATGCAAATAATTCAGTGGATAAAGATAGTTTTTCAACAAATGCTGCTGAAATAACTAGATGACTATATCCCCACATGAGCTTTAATCCATAACTCACACAATATAGAAAAATAAGTAAAAATGGATCAGGAACCTAAGTGTAAAAATTGAAACTATAGGACTTTTAGAAAAATCATAGAAGAAAATCTTTATGGTCTAGGGTTAGGTAAAGATTTCTTAGACATGAGATCAAAAGCATAATCCATAAAAGACAAATTGATAAATTGGAATTCATCAAAATTAAAAATTCTTGCTCTGGAAAACACAACTATAAAAGATTGAAAATCAGGTCACAAACTGGGAGAAAATACTTGCATATCACATTTCCTATGAAGAATATATAAATACTTCTCAAAATTAATGAGAAAGTCATGACAACTATTAAAAGGACAAAAGATTCAAACAGATACTCCTCAAAAGAAGATACCTGGATGACAAAGAAGCACATGAAAAGATGTTCAACAGTATTAGTCATTAGGAAATGCAAACTGAAACTATACAGTGAGATACCTATATATACTTTTTAAGATGGCTAAAATTGAAAAGACTGACCATACTAACTGTTAGGCAGGATGTAGAACAAACAGAACTCTCATCTACTGTTAATGGGAAAACAAAAGGGTGCAACTACTTTGGAAAACAGTTAGATGTTTTCTTTCTTTTTTGTTTTTTTAGATTGGCACCTGAGCTAACATCTGTTGCCAATCTTTTTTTTTTTCTTCTTCTTCTTATCCACAAAGCCCCCCAGTACATAGTTGTATGCTCTGGTTGTAGGTCCTTCTGGTTGTGGCATGTGGGACGCTGCCTCAGCATGGCTTGATGAGTGGTGCCAAGTCCGCGCCCAGGATCCGAACCGGCAAAATCCTGGGCCACTGAAGCGGAGCATGTGAACTTAACCACTCAGCCATGGGACCAGCCCCTAGGTGGTTTCTTAAAAAGTTAAACATATGCCTACCATATGATCCAAGCATTCCACTCCAGGGTATTTGCTCGAAAGCATTTACTAAAAATGAAGCATGTGTCCATATAAAAACTTGTATGCAAATGTTAATAGCAGCTTTGTTTATAATAATCAAACAGGAAACAACCCATATGTTCATGAATGGATAAAAAATGAACAAAATAGGTATATAGATAAACATATCCATATAACAGAATGATGCTTCACAATAAAAAGGCATAAACTAGTGATACATGAAACCATATGAATGAATCCCAAAAGATTTACACTAATTTAAGGAAGCCAGACAAAAAATGGTATAAAATATATGATTCCATTTATATAAAATTCTAGAAAATGCAAACTAATCTACAGTGACAGAATACAGATCAGTGTGTGTCTGAGAAGATAGAGAATGGGCAGGAGTAGGAGATAGGAATTACAAAGGGATGCAATGAAAGTTTCAGGGATCATGGATAAGTTTACCATATGAGTGTCATGAAATACAAGGGGAAGTTAGATAGATAGATAGATATGCACACTTTACACATGTGTAATTTATTGTATGTCCATTATACTTCAATAAAGTTGTTAAAAACAGAAAAGTCATGGGAAAAAAACACAAACCATATGCAAAGGTAAAATCCAGATGTATTAACTAACTAACTGTGAAAATGAAAAGTATAAAAAGGAGGAGACACATTTTATAAATATATATTTTTGTGTTTAAATTAGGAATAGGCATAGAAAGGAACTTCCTCAAACTGATAAAGGTCCTCTATAAAAATCTTTCATTGACACCATATTTCTTCAACAAGACACAAAATTCACATATCTTAAAGTGAAATATTAATCTATTTGACCACATAAAATTTAAAGATTTCTTTTAATAAAGAACCCCCTAGAGGTTAGTAGATGAAAAATTGGGAAAATTCAATAACAGGGAGAGAGCTGGAAAATCCCCAAGTACTTGGAGATTAAACAACACACTTCTAAATAACTTATGGGTCAAAGAAGGAATTTCAAGAGAAGTTTAAAAATATTTTGAACTAAATGAAATAGAAAACACAACATATTAAAATTTGTGAGATGCAGCAAAAGCAGTGCTTGGGCAAAATTTTTATCATTAAATGCATATATTAGAAAAAAAAGAAAGATCTAAAAATAAGTCATTTGAGTTTCCACTTTAGAAAACTAGAAAAAGAAGAGCAAATTAAATCCAACTCCTAGCTAATGCAATAAAACAAGAAAAGGAAATAAAAGATGTCCTGATTGGGAAGAAAGAAATAAAACTGTCTTTGCAGATGACATTATGGTGTAAGTTGAATATCTAAAAGAATACACCAAAAAAACCTCCTAGAACTATTAAGCAATTATAGTTGTTTATACAGGTTGCATGACTTAAGGTTAATATATGAAAGTCAACTGCTTTCCTTTATACTAGCAATGAACAAGTGGGATTTGAAATTCAAAACATAATACCATTTACCTTAGCACCCAAAATTGTAAATACTTAAATATAAATCTAATAGTAAATGTACAAGATCTATGTATGTGAAGAAAACTACAAAACTCTGATGAAATAAAGAAGAACGATATACATGGAAAGATATTCTATGTTCATGAATAGGAAGACAATACTGCTGAGATATCAGTTCTTCCTATCTTGGTCTATAGATTCAATGCAATCCCAATGAAAATACCAGCAAATTACTTTGTGGATATCAACATATTGATTCTAAAGTTGATCTGAAGAGGCAAAAAAAAAACAGAATTGCCAACATGATATTGAAGGAGAAGAACAAAGTTGGAAGAATGACACCACCCAACTTCAAGACTTCCTGTAAAACTGTGATAATCAAGCCAGTGCAGTATTTATGAAAGAATGGACAAAGAGATCAATGGAACAGAACAGAAAGCCCAGAAATAGACCCACATAAATATAGTAAATCGATCTTTGAGAATGGAGCAAAGGTGTTACAATGGAGAAAGACAATCTTTCAATAATTGATGCTGGAACAACTGCACAGCCACGTGCAAAAAAGGAATCTAGACATAGACCTTACATTTTTCACAAATATTAACTCAGTATGGATCACAAACATAAATGCAAAATGCAAAACTACAAAACTTCTAGAGCATAACACAGGAGAAACTCTAGATGACCTTGGGTTTGATGATGACATTTAGATACAACACCAAAAGCATACTCTATGAAAGAAACAATTGATAAGCTGGACTATTGAAATTTAAAGTTTACGCTCTGCAAAAGACACTGTCAAGACAATGAAAAACTAAATTATAGATTGGGAGAAAATTTGCAAAGATGTATCTGATAAGGGACTCATCCAAAATACAGAAAGAACTCATAAAACTCAACAATAAAAAAACAACCTGATCAAAAAATAGGTAAAAGATCTTAAGGCACCTCACCATTGAAGATATACAGATGGCAAATAAGCATATGAAAAGATGCTCCACATCATATGTCATCAAGAAATTGCAAATTAAAACAACAATGAGATATTACTACACACCTATTAGGATGGCCAAATCCAGAACGCTGACAACACCAAATGCTGACAAGGATATGGAGCAACAGGAGCTCTCATTCATTGCTGGTGGGAATGTGAAACGTTACAGCCACTTTGAAAAATAATTTGGTGGTTTCCTAAAAAACTAAACATACTTTTACCACACTATCTAGCAATTGTGCTCCTTGGTATTTACCCAAAGGAGTTGAAAACTTACGTCCACACAAAAATCTACACAGGGATATCTATAGCAGCTTTATTTGTATTTGCCAGAACTTGGAACATTTTTAAATGCTGAAAATAAATGAGCTATCAAGCCATGAAAAAACAGAGGAATCTTAAATACATATAACTAAGTGAAAGAAGCAATTTGAAAAGGCTACATATTGTATGATTCCAACTATATGATATTCTGGAAAAGTCAAAACTTTGAAGACAATAAGAAGCGACATGGTTACCAAAGGTTAGTGGGAGTGAGGGAGGAATAGGTGGAGCACAGAGGATTCTTAGGGCAGTGAAACTACTCTGCGTGATACTATAATGGTAGATACGCATCATTATACATTTGTCTAAATTCATAGAATGTACAATACCAAGAGTGAATCCTAATGTAAACTATGGGCTTTAGGTGACAATGCTGTGTCAATGTAGGTTCATCAATTGTAATAAATGTACTATGCTGGTGGGGGATGTTGATAATGGGAAAGTCTATGTATTTGTGGGGGCAGGGACTATACGAGAAATCTTTGTATCTTCTGCTCAGGATAGCTGTGAACCAAAACTGTTCTAAAAGAAAAGTTCTTTTAAAAAAATTGGGAAAATAATTTTCAATGTTCAAAGCTCACCAGGTATTAATATCTGCAATATACAATAAATTATTGCATATCAACAATAAATATTTGGATTATACAACAAATAACTTGACAAAGGATATAAATAGGCAAATCATAGAAGGAAGATTAAAATGGTCAATAGATGTAAAAGTTGATGTCAGCTCTATTTGTCATCAGAAAATTGTAGATTAAAACAACAGTGCACATTGCTTTAAAGTGCACCAATTAGAATGGATAAATATTAAAAAGTCTGAGAAAATCAAGTATTGTCAAAAATGAAAAGCACCTGAACCTCTTACCCAACTTGTGGGAGATAGACTGGTGCCAATACTGTGTGAGTAAACTGAATCAGTAAACATAAGCATACACAAAGTTTATTACTCAGTCCTACTCTGGGGTTAGTAGCCAAGAGTAACATTCACAGACCCATAGAAAATCTTACACAAAGATATACATTACCGCATTCCTTGTGGAAGCAGAGTTAGTGGCAACTTAGGTTGCCATTATCTGGGGAAATAATAAGTAAAATTTAGTGGACATGTACTAATATAGAATACTATGCATCAATCAGAAGTAATGAACTAAAGGTCAAATAGCAACATTATCATCTTTAAAATATGCTATTGGCTTAAAAAATAAAGTATGAAAGGGTGATATTTATTATAAATGATGTTTAAGTGTAAATCATGCAAATATAAACCAGTTACAGAGAAAGAGTGACATTACAGCAAGTGCCTATAGGGAGAAGAGAAGAATGGAAGCAGAAATCAAGGAAGGCAAAAAGAAAGGGAAAAAGAAAACAGAAGTGTGATAAAACTGAAGAAGAGTCTAACGATGATAGCTTGCCATAGACTGAAATGTATAATTGACTTAACCTTCTGCATTTGATGTCCAAAAACTTCATGCAAAAACAGATAAACAAATGAAAGGAGAGATACAAAAACTCACATGAAGAAAGAACTGACAGAATTTGAATCTCCCCTGTGCCTAAAAATGCCAGATGTCAAGAATGACACTCAAGATTTGAGCCTGGGTGGCAGAACAGATGATTGACTTATGGACAGAAAAATAATTGGAGTCTGTTATAATGCTTGAATTGGATAACAGGAACTCACTGAAGGTGGTTTTCTGTATTATAAGTGAGGAAAACACCTTTATCATTATATTCATCACTGATTTACTAAATGGAATTTCCTCAAAGGCAAGAAACTATTATTTTTCTTTGTATCTCAAGTGCCTAGCATAGTGTCTGGCAATATGAAGCACTCAAGAAGTGTTTGTTGAACTGAATATAAGTTTTAAAGTCATTTGTTGTGCTTATTTTCTCTGTTAGTATAACATTAAAATAGTTGATCAATATTTGTGCACAAAACAATGGCAATAGTTTGTCCATATCCACACAACACTAATACATCTGGTCGAAAAGATGGGAAATACAAAGAAACTTCCACATAGCCTATGTTTTGTTGTTGTTGTTGCTCAATGTGATTCATGTAAACTAAATGATGGCTGTGAACACATCCCGGATTTTCTGACTATTGTTGCTTGCTGAGAGTGTGTTACATCAGTTTATACTTGAATAGCGATTCCAATGATACAAAACTGAAGAATCCCTTTTCAAAATCCCTGCCTATTTACATTCCTGAAATATAAGACTAATTGATAGTAAACGAGAAAAGTGACCAAAGATAGCAATAAACTTTTCCTGAGCTAGTGGAGGACTTTTATACTTGTCTCAGTGCTTTGCAATTCAGGGGCTGCGTGCTACCCAGCTTTTAGATGCTCTGAACTGAAAGTAAACCACCGTAAAGGAGATAAGCGTTTTCTATTCCACTTGCATAACTGTTGGATTATATCTATGACCTTCAGGTATACAGGAAACATCATCACTATGGGCTGTTAATGACCATATGCCTCTGACTATACAGAGCAAAATAATTTAAAATTCTGTCATCTTATGCTAATATTAAAGTAATATTGTGCATTTGCTTAAAGCTTTAATGCTTTGTGACAGGCATTCACACCTAGAATCTCCTTTATCTTTACAACAACCCTATTACAAAGAAGATTGTCATTATTATGCCCACTAGCCAAAGGGGTAAACTAAGTGACAAGGAGGTTAAATTGCTTTCTCCAAGTCACACAATTAATTAATGACAGTGCTTTGACTGGAACCTAGATTTTCTGGTACAATTCTCTACAGAAAACATCACCTAACCATGCTTTCTCTCTGAATATTGAGTATGAAGGAAAAGTAAAAATAGAATTGCTCCTATATGTTTGCATCAGCTTCTGGTTTTCTTAGGCCTCCAAACTGCCTCAATATGGATAAATTTTCAATCCCATTCTGAGTTTTTTCTAAATCTGTTGCATGCTCATGGAACTCAATCTGTTCTTTTTTTTGAAAAACCACTTTATTATGGTATGATTGACATACACAAACTTGTACACATTTAATGTATACAACTTGATGGATTTGGAGATAAATATAAATCCATGAAACCATCACCACAATCTGTGCCATAAATATATCCATCACCTCCAAAAGCTTTCTCTTGTCTTATTTATTAGTATTTTTTTGTGACAGGAACACTTAAGATTTACCCTCTTAGCAAATTTTTAAGTATATAATATAGTATTATTAACTATAGGCACTATGCTGTATAGTAGATCTCTAGGACTTATCTTACATAACTGAAATTTTGTACCCTGTGAGTAATACCTCTCCATTTCTCCCTATCCTGAAACCTGGCAACAACCATTTTACTCTCTGCTGCTATGAGTATGGCTATTTTAGATTCTTCATATAAGTGTTTTTTAGTTGTTTGTTCTGTTGAGTGGATTCTGATTCCTAGCAATCCTATATATATAGCAGAGTGGAATCCTGCCCGATCTTTTTGTGCCATACTCTCATCTTCTGGTACTATATGAGACAATGCCCAACTGCATAGGGTTTTTATGGCCAACTTTTTCAGAAGTGGGTGGCCAGGTCCTTCTTCCCAGTCTGTCTTAGTTTGTAAGCTCCGTTGAAATCTGGCCACCTTGGATGACCCTGCTAATATTTAAAATACCGATGGCATAGCTTTCAGCATCACAGCAGCATGCAGCTGCAGCAGTACGACAACCAACAGATTGGGGGTGTGCCTCCCTGACTGTGAAATGAACCTGAGTCAAGGCTGTGAGAGCACTGAATCTTAACCACTAGACTACCACATATCAGTAGTACAATGTAGTACTTGTAATTCTGTGTCTGGCTTATTTTACTTAGTATAATGTCCTCCTTAGTATAATATAAGGTTCATCCATGTTGTCACAAATGGCAGGATTTCCTTCTTTTATGAGACTCAATAATATTTATATCACTTTTCTTTATCCATTCATCTATCAATGGACATTTAGTTTGCTTCCATGTCTAGGCTATTGTGAATAATGCTGCAATGAACATGAAAGTGCAGATATCTCTTCAAGATTCTGATTTAAATTCCTTTGAATATACGCACAGAAGTGACATTGCTGGATTTTATGGTAGTTTATTTTTTGAGGAACCTCCATACTATTTTCCATAGCATCTGCACCATTTTACATTCCCCCAAATAGTGTACAGGGTTCCCTTTTCGCTACATTCTCACCAACACTTGCTGTCTTTTGTTTTGTTGATAATAGTCATCCTAACTGGTAAGAGGTGATATCTCATTGTGGATTTGATTTGCATTTCCGTGATGATGCAGGATGTTGAGCATCTTTTCACATACTTGTTGGCCATTTGGGTGTCTTCTTTGGAGAAATGTCTATTCAGTTCCTTTGCTCATTTTTTAATTTGGTTATTTGGTCTTTTTTGTTATCGATTTGTATGAAATCCTTGTATATTTTGGATACCAATCCTTTTTCAGATACGTGGTTTGCAAATATGTTTTCCCATTCCATAGGTTGCCTTTTCATTTTGTTGATTATTTCCTTTGCTGTGCAGAAGCTCTTCAGTTTGCTGTAGTCCCACTTGTCTACTTTTCCTTTTGTTGGCTGTGCTTTTGGTGTCATATCCAAGAAATCATTGCCAAGATCAATGCCAGGAAGATTTCCCTATGTTTTTTTCTGGAAGTTTTATGGTTTCAGGTGTTATGTTTAAGTCTTTAATCCATTTTGGGTTAATTTTTGTGTATGGTGTAAGATAAAAGTCCAATTTCATTCTTTTGCACATAGATATCCAGTTTTCTCAACACCATTTATTGAAGAGACCATCTTTTCCCCATTGTTTATTCTTGGCTCCTTTGTCAGAGATCGGTTGACTGTATATACGTAGGTTTTATATCTGGGCTGTCCATTCTATTAAATTGGTCTATATGTCTGTTTCTATGCCAGTGACATACTGTTTTGACTACTGTAGCTTTGTAATATATTTTGAAATCAGGATGTCTGATACCAACAGCTTTGTTCTTCTTATTCAAAATTGCTTTGACTATTCTGTTGTTTCATATGAAATTTAGGATTTTCTTTCTATTCTGTAAAAAAATGCCATCAGGGTTTTGATAGGGATTGCATTGAATCTATAGATGACTTTGGGTAGTATGGACATTTTAACAATATTGATTCTTCCAATCTGTGAACATGGGATGCCTTTCCATTTATTTGTATTTGCTTTAATTTATTTCATCTGTGTTTTATAGTTGTCGGTGTACAAGTCTTTCACTTGACTGGTTAAATTTACTCCGAAGCACTTTATTCTTTTTTACATTACTATAAATAGGATTGTTTTCTTAATTTCCTTTTCAGATATTTCATTGCTGGTGTATAGAAATGCAACTGACTTTTATACATTGATTTTATATCTTGCAACTTTACTGAATTAATTCATTAGTCCTAACAGTTGTGTGTGTGTGTGTGTGTGCACGTGCACAGTCTTTAGGATTTTCAACATATAAGATCATATCATGGCAAACAGAGATAATTTTACTTCTTCCTTTCCAATTTGAAGCATCAATCTTTTCTTCTGATCACCTTAATAATGTTGATCTAGTAGGTCATAACTGAATATTTATCTGTTCCTGAAAAGCTAATTTAATACTCACAACAACCCTATTATTATCTCCACTTTACACTTGAGAAAACTGAAGCATAGGAAAAATTAAGTAACTTTCTCAATGCATGCAGTGAGTAAGTCGAAAAATTCAGATTCAAATACAGTTAATTGCCTCTGGAACCTGCATGCTTAGTCACTACACTATCAGATATGAAGGCACATTATAAATTTATTTTATTTAAACATTTTTCTATTGGTGCAAGACTTGTCAAGTGTATCAATAAAACAAAAAAGAGGCCAGTATTACACATATGCTTGTCAAAATATGTGAAAGTTGAATACATAATAAAAGTGCCTTTAAAATCAGCAGAATGGTACGGGGACAAATGACTATCCACGTGGGAAAAAGTTATATTTATTTCCTAGGACACAGCATTCAAAAACTTAAATTCCAGATAGATTAAAGACTCAAATATTAAAAAATACATAAAATGAAATAAAATATATATGGTAATATATTTATGTCCTTTAGTTAGGGAAGGTATTCTTAAACAAGATGGAAAAATTAAGAGCCATAAAGTAGAAGATTGATGAATTTAACTACATTAAATTTGAGGGTTTTTTACACAAAAGTTACCATGAGCAAAGTTTAAAAAGGGAACTTATAGAGTTGAATAAAATATTTGAAACATGCATAATAAACAAAAGTTCATGTCTAGAAAACATTAGAAACTCCTACAAATTAATGAAACATGCAAATAACACAATAGAAAATGGGAATTCATAGAGCAGAAAAAACAAATGGTTAATAAAAATAAAAGAATGCTCATCTTCATTAGTAATCAGAGAAATGAAATTTCAAACCAAGCAATACCATTTTTTACACGTCCAATTGGCAAAAAGAATCACATAATTTGATCATATAAAGTGTTAGAAAAGTGAAAGAAACAGATTATAATATCTGACTCACTTGCAAAAGCTGTCCACACTGTCCCTCAGGATTCTCCAAATTTGCCCATTTCTCTCCATCTCCATTACAACTACCCTAGGCTAAGCTGCCAACATATCTCACTTGGGTGTGGGCTGCATAACAGCCTACAGACAGGTATCCTATTTTCTTTTCTTTAAACAATTTATTCTCTACCCAAGGTACAAAGTAATCACTTTTAAAAACATGTCATTATCCTTCCCTGTCTTAAAATCTTTGAATGACTTCCTCTTTCATTTAGAGAAAGAACTCAGACTTTTATCATGGTTCTTAAGGCCCTATGAGATCTCTAGCCTGTCTATTTATACTACCTGTGTCCTTGCAGGTTATGCTTTAAGTACACTGAACTTTTTCTAGAACAAGCCAAGCTTGTCCTCATCTCAGAGCCTTTGCATTTTCTGCTTCCTTTGCTTGGAATAATATTTTTCTTTTTTCTTATTATTTGGTCTCTGGCCCAAATCTCATTTCCCAAACTAGGCCTATCTGAACACTTTATATAATGTTAATCTCCATCACTGCCATCCATACTACATCATAGCACTTATTGTGCTATTATTACTTCATGTAATGCTATTTATTGACTTGCTTACTGTTTATCTTCCCCATTAAAATAAAAAGTTTATCATAAAGAAAATATCTTGATCTTCTCCTCAGCATACCTAGTACCTGAAATATAAAAATTCAATAATGTTTTCAAATGAATAAACTGCTGATAGAAATATAAATTAATACATCCCTTTAAAGATAAATTTGACAATAAAAATGTACATATTCTATCAGTTAGGAATTGTATTTCGTGGTATCTACCCAGATGAGTACAAAAGGAGTACAAGAAGATAGGTTCAAGAATGCTTATTTCACCATTATTCACAATAGAGAAATATTTAGGAAAAATTTCAATGTTCATCAATTAAAGAATAGCTAAACACTACATATCCCATAAAGCTGTCACAGCTCCAGCCATTCCATTCACATTCTAGTCAACAGAAAGAAGCAAGGAACTGAGGAAGTGTCTGCCCCCTCAATTAAAGGACACTTCTTTAAAGTCACATGCAACACTTCTATTTACATCTCATTGGCCAGAAATTAATTATTTGACCATACCTGACATCAAGGGAGACTGAGATATATAATCATTTTTCCGATGGCCATATGCCTAGCTAATGACCAATGTTTGTCTTATTAAGGGAAAAAGAATGGTACGTTTTGGGGAACAATTGGCCACGTCTACCACAGAACAATTTAAGCATAAGCCTGTGCAATGTGGTGTCCTATGCAGCATGAGGCACTGATATTCTAGCAAGAAAATAGTGCATAGCATCAAGGACAAAAAAAAGAGCAATGTTGAAAGCAAATGAAGAGTTTACTAAAGAACACCCATGGTAAGGGATGGCTTTATGGGCGTGCAACCTGTGTCATATAGTGTCATGATCTTAGAAGGGCTCCATGATTAGTTTGATGCTATGATGTCACCATCTTGAAAGTCTTAACTTTTTAATAAGGGACCCTGCATTTTCATTTTGTACTGGGACCCACAAATTATGTAGCTGGTCCTGCCCATAACAATGATTTGACCCTTGGAGTTTAGCTGCTATGGGTGTGATTCAGGGCTTGAATTTTCTTTAATTGCTTACTTCACTTACATTAAGAAATATTGTTTATATAAAAACATGTGAGTTAAGGACCAGATATATTGAACTTTGAAGTAAAGAGACCTCAAATGACAGCATGTAGTTAATAACTAAAGCAATAGGATCCCTGAGGGGATCTTATAAGGGAGCAAAGAGCAAATGCACAATGCCAGTAGAGTGAAAACAAACACATGACAGTGCTTAATGGACTTCCACTAAAACATCTTTCCTAAGAATAAGCTAAAATTGCCTGTCTTAAAGCAGAGTAATTACTCAAATATAGAACCAAAACTCTTCCCAGCTAGGAAATGAGTTTCCAAGTTTTCTGGCAAAAGAATCTTTGTAATATTTGTTTTTCTTTGATTGCTTGCTTTGCTCCTTCACTTGCTTCTCTTTCACTTTGACAGGTCATCAGGCTCTCCCTCCCATCCTGCACCTTAATTGAGGAGAGACGGCAAAAAAGACTATATCCTGGGGCCAGCCCTGTGTCCAAGTGCTTAAGTTTGCGTGCTCTGCTTCGGTGGCCCAGGGTTTCACTGGTTCGGATCCTGGGCATGGACATGGCACCACTCATCAAGCCATGCTGAGGCAGTGTCCCACATAACAGAATTAGAAGGACCTACAACTAGAACATACAACTATATACTTGGGGTGGGGGGAGGGATTTGGGGAGAAGAATAAAACAAGAAGATTGGCAACAGTTGTTAACTCAGGACCAATCTTAAAAAAAAGGACTATATCCTTTGTAACTACAGCCTTCAATTGGTTGAATGGCTTTTCAGTTGCATGTGATTGAGTGGACTTATTTCTCCCTCCTTACCTTCTGCTAGCCAATTTATAGTTTTTGATTCTCTCAGGAAGAATGTATGTTTATGAACTATGCTTGGAATTTAATCCAGAGTCACCTTAGAATTTTAAAAACGCAGAAATGTAACTATTAGGTAAAGATTAAGTAACTTTGATTAACTTTAATACATTATTGAGTATCTAAAAATAGTTACTAGTTACAAATTTTTCTTTACAAATTGTGAAATGGAATTTTCAGTGGGTACATATGCTTATATAAACATTATTGTATACAATAACTATAACAACAATAAACATGTATTGAGGCAGGCATTGAGCTAAGTGTTCCTGTAACCCTATGGTAAATATTATTATCCTTCATTTTCACATAAAGTAACTGAGACTCATGTAAAGGTGTGATATAACATACCTAAAGCCATATTAACTTCCAAAATTCTAAAGTTACAAGCCCAGTTATGTATTTCTCATTAAATGAAGGCAGAAGCTGTGGAGTTTTGCCTTCAAACATTCAGTGTCCAGTATTTACTTTTCACATGATAGGTGTTCATGAAATATATGTTGAATTAGGGCCACATTGTGAAAAACTTCTGGAGACACCATTCATATTGTTGCTAACAGAACTGCAACACAACAACTCTGTATTAACTTGAATTTTAGGACTAAGTCATAGAAGAAGGCTACGTGACAGCTGGGAATATCAACCCACATTGGACAGTTAGATGAGTGAGAATTAAAGTTTTATTGTATTTAAGGAAATATTGAGATTTATTTATCATAGTACCTAGTTGAATGTTATCTACTACAGAATCATTTATTGTTTATTCATAATGAGAGTAAAATCTGAGATTCAGTAAAGCTATACTCAAAGGAAAACCTATAGCTTTGAATTAATCTATTAAAAAAGAAACATTGAAAATTGATGAAAAAATGGCAAAAGCATCCATTTAGAAAAGGTAGAAAATGAACAACAAAATAAACTGTTATAAATTGAAATGAAATAATGAATATACAGAAAGATGATATAGCAAACAATCAAAATGCATAGTATTCATAATCAGTGTACAGTTCAGTGGCCTTAGGCACATTCACATTGCTGTATAATCATCATCACCATCCATCTCCAGAACTTTATTTTCACAAACTGAAACTCCATACTCATTAAACAACTCCTCACTCCCTCCTCCACCAGCCCCTTACAATCAGCATTTTACTTTATGTTTCTAAGAATTTGATTACTTTAGGTACCACGTATAAATGGAATCATACCATATTTGTTCTTTTGTGAATGGCTTATTTTACTTAGAATAATGTTTTCAAGTTTCATCCATATTGTAGCATGTATCAGAATTCCCTTTTTAAGGCTGAATAATATTCTGTTGTATGTATAGACCACATTGTGTTTATTCATTCCTCTGTCATTACACACTTGGATTGCTTTCATCTTTTGGCTATTGTGAATAATACTGCTATGAATACAGTGTAAAAATATCTATTGGAGTCCCTACTTTCAATTCTTTGGCATATACACCCTGTAGTAGGATTGCTGGATAATATGATAATTCTGTGTACCATAAACTGTTTTTAAAGTTCCAATAAATAGATAAAGCTCTAAGAAAAGTAGACAGAAGATAAAATTAACATTAGGGACCAGAAAGAAAACATAACTATATGTGTAGAGTATACTGGAAATTATAATAAATGTTACATACAACTTATACCAATAAATTGGAAAATTTAGAAAAATGGATATATATATCCATATTTAATATATATATATATTCACACTATATATAGATGCATGCGCACACTCAGGGAGACAGAAAAATAGACCAAAGAAGTAATTGAGATTAAGCCAAAGATTTACTACTAAAAATATAACAGTCCCAGGCAAATATTATTAAAACACTATGGACCATATAATTCTCTGTTTTATCAATCTGTTGGGTTATATAACAAGATATATAGCCACCACATCATACCACAAAATTGAAAAAACCTTAATAACCAAAGATAGACCAAGCATATATATAATTTATATATATTTTTCTTAACTCATTGTATAAGCTAAAAATTATAAATATTAGAAATATATAAAATGATTATTCAGTCAATATGATTATTTCTTTAGAACATTCAAGTAAATGAACTGAAAACTCAGTTGACTAATAAAGGAGATCAAGTTGTAATCCAAATACAAAATCTACATACAAAAACTAATAATATTGCTTTATAATATCAGCAACCAGTTAGAAAATCTCATGAAAATAATTCCATTTCCAATTACAACAAATATATAAAATGTATTTTGAATGTCAAATTAGATCAGAATAAATGAAAACATGTACCATGATTCTGGTTAGTAAGATACAACACTGTAAAAAGCTTATGAAATTTACACAAAAAATAATTTCAGTAAGAATAGAAAAGAAGGAGGAAAAGAGGTAGGAAGAAATTTCCTATGAAAACAGACTATGTAAAGTTATTAAAAAGAATCATGTAATAATCATAAAGCATATGACAAATAATCATTCTTACCATGAGGAAAACACAAATTAAGAAAACAAGAAGAGCATACTTCTGGAATGGTGGCATGAGGAGCTTTTTCTACCCTATGCCTAGTGAAAAAACTATAACTGTGAAAATTATTTTAAAAAAAATTAAAATCTCTTGAAATTTTCCTAATGGCATACAGCAAATGCAAAAGCATTTGTTCAAGAAATTCTACTAAATTTCTGTAGGAACACTGAAAGTCTGTTGCATTTCAGCCAATAACTGCACCATTCCTCTCTGTCCCCCCCCAGTGCAGTGTAATGGAAGCTCTAAAACAGATGAGTGCAGGGAATAACAAAGAGCTCTTTACCTGCCCATCAGCTCCCAATCTATGGCTATGGTATCTCCCTTGGAGGGGCAGGCTGTCAGCATTCCTGATCTCCCCCAGCTCTGTGTTGCAGAATATGTTTTCTGAGCACACGCAGCTGAGAGGTTTCAGTTCCTTTACTCTAATCAGCTTCAACTCTTAGGGCAGAAGCTCCACTCTAGTTGTGGCAGGCTGAAAAGACTGGTCTCCAATTGCCTTTGCCAAGCTCACTTGTAGGACATTGATTTCACACCAGGAGAGGCACGTTAAGAAGACCAAGGGCTATGATCTTTATTCATGTCCCACTCAAAGATCATATACACCACGCTAAGAGAAGCAGATTCCTGCTCTTGCCTCCAGCTCTGGAGTAATGGTGCAGAGGTTCTCCCCAGTGAGACAGGCAGGCTTTAAGAACACAGAGGGCCACAGCAACCGACAGTATTTGTAACAGAGAGTGAGGAAGTTCAAGTTAAAGGTCAAGGTTGAAAATAATGGAGATTTTAGTTCTGAGCAATTAAGAGGGGACAAAGAGCTCCATGCAAACAACAAGCAAAACACTAGATCAGATAGAAGTTTAGCAGAGGGAACCAGGAATGAGGCAGATAAGAGCTCTCCTGTGTCAAAACAAGCATCATAGACTGACCTCAAAGACTACACCTGCATACAGACCCAGACTGAATTGGATCAGACTGTGGAATAATTTATCTCCCAGAGCACTATTGAAAATAATAGAGCAATTTGTCATAATCAGTGGCAGTTAAGAGATCACTGTGATACCAATAGAGATAAACCAGCTAGAAAGTTAACAGGGAGATCAGGGAAAGAGGGAGTCAAAGAGAGCCCTGCTAAAACTAAAAGCTATGGTTATCCCTGGAGGGAGGAGAGGTCAGTGTAACTGTGCATATGCCCCGGCTAGCCCTCCAAGGCGTGACATTGGAGGCTGCACACTGCAGGAGAAATAGACTTTCCTGAAATGTGTCACTGAAAAAATAAACAAGCAAAGAATAAAAATCAATAAACTTATGGAGGTGCATGAGTGAGATCAGTATCCAGAGTTGCTACAACATATTATTTAAAATGCCCAATATTCAATAAAAATTATGAGAAATACAAAGAAAAGTAGGCCCTACACAGAGAAACAGGAAAATGTGACCCATACACAGACCATACTTGGGCAACAAAAACTGCCCAAGAGGGCCCAGATATATGATTTAACATACAATGTGTCAATGTTACCATTATAAATACTTAAATAAAAAAGGAAGGTATGATGGCAAAGTCTCATCAATGAGAATATCAATAAAGATATAGAAATTATAATTATAAAAAAGAACCAAACAAAAATTCTGGAGTTGAAAAGTACAATACTTTAATAAGAATTCAGTAGAGAGACTCAACAGTAGATTTCAGCTGAAATAAGTATAAACTGGTGAACTTGAAAATAGAAAGTAGATCAGTAGAAACTAAACAATCTGAAGGAGAGACAAAATAAAGAAAGATAAACAGAACCTCACAAAAAATGTAGAATATCAATATATGCCTTAGAGGATTACCAGAAGTAGAAGATAAAGAAAGTGGAAGAAAAAAATACGTGAAGAAATAATGGCTAAAAAGTTCCTAAATTTGATTTAAACAATAACGTAGACCTCCAAGAAGCTCAACAAATTCTAAGTAGGATAAAAGCAAAGATATACACTTAAAGACAAATTATTATCAAGTATTTAAAGACAGAGACAAAGAAAAACTTGAAAGCAGAGGGAAAAATGACACACGTACTAGGGAAGCACAAAAGATTAACATCTAACTTTTCATCAAAACAATGTGGTCAGAAGGCAGTGAAATGACATTTTCACAGTGCTCAAAGAAAAATAAACTCTCAACAAAGAACCTTACATCCAGCAAAATGATCTTTCAAAACTGAGGAGGAAGTAAAGTTAATCCCAGACAAACAAAAACTGAGAGAATTTTTGCTGGCAAGCCCACGTTACAAGAAACACAATAGGAAGTTCTTCAGGTTGAAAGCAAGTAACACTAGACAATAACTCAAATTCATGTGAAAAAATGAAGAATGCCATTATAAGTGATTATTTAGAAAAAAAATAAGGCAACGTAATTGTACATTTCCTCTCCTTCTTTCTCTCAACAAATTTAAAAATTACATGCATAAACAATTTGATATAATTGTGGTGTTGAGTCCATAATCTATAGGAATATAATACCTTTGACACTAACAGCATATGTAAGAGTAAAGTTATATTGGAGTAAGGAAATGACAACACTTGGTAATGTGAATTTACAGAAAGAAATTTTTTAAAACACAATTTAAACATTCTTTTCAAGTGCACATGGAACGTTCTCCAGGATAGTCAACATGTTAAGCTGAAAAACAAGTTTTAACAAATTCAAGAAGACTGAAATCAATCAAAGTATCTTTTTAAATCACAATGGAATGAAACTAGAAATCAATAGCAGAAGGTATACTAGCCATTTTGGGCTGCCATAACAAATACCATACACTAACAACAGAAATTTATTTTCTTACATTTCTGGAGACTGGAAATCCAAGATTAGGGCACCAGCATAGTGGGTTCTGGTGAGGATTCTCTTCCTGGCTTGCAGATGGCCACTTTCTAATTGAGTCCTCACATGGAAGAAAGAGAGAATAAGCTCTCTGCTGTCTTTTACTACAAGGGCACTTATCCCATCACGAAGGACACACTCACATGACCTTGTTCATAGCGTTATGAGGGTCCCTTTGTATGTGATAAGTCCCTTTTCTCTTGCTGCTTTCAAAATTCTCTTTGTCTTTCACTTTTAACAACTTAATTGCAATGTACCTTGTTGAAGAGCTCTTTGTGTTCAGCCTGTTTGGGGATCTTTGGGTATCTTGGATTGGCATGTTCATTTCTCTCCCTAGATTTAAAGTTTTCTGTCATTATTTCTTTAAATAAGCTTTGTGCCTCTTTTTCTTTCTCTTTTCCTTCTGAGATTCCCAAAATGCATATGCTAGTTCTCATGATGGTGTTTTATAAGTCCTATACAATTTCTTCATCTTTTTTTATTTGTTTTCCATTTCTTCCTCTGACTTGATAATTTCAAATAACATGTCTTTGAGTTCACTGATTCTTTCTTTTGCTTGATCATGTCTATCTTTGAAGGTCTCTATTGAATTTTTCAGTTCTGTCATTGTAGTCTGAAGCTCCAAAATTTGTTTGCTTCTTTTTTATGTTTTCTATCTTTTTCTTGAACATCTCATTTTGTCGATGCACTGTTTTCCTGATTTGATTTTGTTTTCTCTCTCTGTTTCTGGTAGCTTACTCAGCTTCTTCAAGATGATTATTTTGAATTCTTTTCCAGGAAGTTCATAGATCTCCATTTTTTTAGAGTCAGTTACTATTGCTTTATTTTCTTCCTTTGCTGGTTTCATGTTTCCTTGATTCTTTGTAATTATTATAGCCTTTCATTGGTGGCTGCATATTTGAAGAAGTAAGCATGTTTCCATCCTTTACATACTGGCTTCAGCAGGGAAATCCTTTCACCAGTCAGCCCAGCCAGGCATTTTAGGCAGGTTGGCTGGCATGGTTCATGGGTCGGCCTTCTACTGGAATCTGTGTAAGGGCAGGCCTGGTCCTGGGTCCATGGGGGCTAGCCTGCCACCCAGCTTTGCAGGGGCAGGCCTTGTTGTTGGGTCCTGGAGCCTAGGTACATGGGGAATTGTCTAGTTGAGTGGGTCTGGAACCTGGGTCTGCTGCTCAGGTCTGGAGCCTGAGTCCACAGAGGCATTTCTGCCTCAAAGTATTTTCAAATTTCACTTATAAATTCTTCTTCACTCATAGGTTGTTTTTTTCCCTAGAGGAAGATTGTCCCTGAGCTAAAATCTGTGCCAATCTTCCTCTATTTGGTATGTGGGTCACTGTCACAGCATTGCTTGATGATCACTATGTAGGTCCATGCCCAGAATGCAAACCCATGAACCCCACGCTGCCAAAGTGGAGTGCTCAAACTTAACCACTACACCACTGGGCTGGCCCCTATTGGTTGTTGTAAGAGTATATTATCTAACTTCTATATATTTGTGAACATCCAGCCATCATTCTATTATTAGTTTAATTCCATCAGTCAGAAAAGATACTTTGAGTGATTTCAATCTTTTAATTTTATTGAGACTTGCATCTGCCTAACAAATGATCTATGCTGGAGAACATTTGACGTACACTTGAGAAGATGTGAATTCTGTTTTTGGGTGGAGTTTTCTGTGTGCGTTTTTAATCTAATTTTTATATTATGGCTTAGATATTCTAATTACTAATTAATGTTCTGTTTAGTTATTCTATCCATTATTAAAAATGGGGCATTAACATTTCCAACTATTATTGTGTTCTGTATTTGTCCCTTCAATTCACTTAAGTATTTGCTTTAAACTTTTGGGTATCTCTGCTCTTTGATACATATGTGTTTATTAATATCATATTTTTTGAAGGGTTGAGACTTTTATCAACATATAATGTCTTTGTTTCTTGTAGCTGTTTCTCAGTTAAAATCTATTTTTGTCTGATATTAGTATAGCTACTCAAGCTCAAATTTGGTTACTATGTACATGACATATTTTATCCATCCTTTAATTTTCCATCTATTTGTGTCTTTGGGTCTAAAACGAGTCTCTTATAGGCAGCATATAGTTGGATCATTGTTTTTCATCCAGTCTGACAGTTTATGTCTTTAATTAGAGACTTTCATCCTTTTACATTTAAAGTGATTACTGATAAGTCAGGACTTATTTTTGCCAGTTTCCTATTTCTTTTCTATATATCATGTATATGCTTAGTTCCTCAATTCTTTCATTACCATCTTCTTTTATAATTAATCACTTTTTTTCTACTGTACCATTTTGATTTCCTCTAGTTTTTTTCTGTATATTTAAAAAAATTTCCTTAGTCATTATCTTGGATATTACAGTTAACATCTTTGCTTTGTAACAATCAAGTTTTAATTGATACCAACTTTGATTCAATAGCTTACAATGAATCCACTCCTTTACACCTCTATCCCTCCTCTACATTGTTATTGTCATAAATTGGATCTTTATACATTATGTGTCCATTACCATATCTTTATCATTATTGTTTTATGCTTCTGTCTTTTAAATAATATAGGAAAATACAAAGAGGAATTACCAACAAATAAGCAATACTACTGGATTTCATATTTAATTGTCTAGCTACTTTTATCATTGTTCTCTATTTTGTCATGTGTCTTTACATTACTCTCTAATGTCTTTTCATTTTATCCTGGAGAATTCCCTTTACTATTTTTTGGGGCAGATATACTAGTGACAAACTCTTCAGCTTTTTTTTTTTTTATCTTGGAATGTCTTAATTTCTGCTTCATTTAGGAATGATTGTTTTGCCTGATATTGAATTTCTGGTTGAGTTTTTTTCCTACCATACTTTTAAAATGTCATCCCACTGCCTTCTGGCCTCCATGGTTTCTGAAGAGAAATCACTATTAACTTACTCACAATACTTTGTACATGATGAGTTGCTTCTCTCTTGATGCTTTCAAGATCCTGTTTTGGGTTTTGCTTTTGACAATTTTACTACAATGTGTATCAGTGTGGTTTCTTTATGTTTATCCTACTTGAAGTTCATTGAGTTTCTTACCTGTGTCAATTTACATCTTTTATCAAATTTTGGAAGTGGTGAGACTTTATTTCCTCAAATATTTCTTTATGCTGCTTTCTCTCTCTTCTCTCTAGAGCTTCCATGATTTGTGTTAGTGTGCTTGATGGTATTCCATAGGTCTCTTAGGCTCTGTTCATTTTTTTAATTCACTTCTGTTTTTGCAGTCCAGACTGGATAATCTCAATTGACCTATCTTAAAATTCATTGATTTTTTTTTGTCTGCTAAAATATGCTGTGAGACTGTCTAGCAAAGCTTTCTTTTCAGTTATTATACTTTTCAGCACCAGATTTCTATTTGGTTCCTTTTAAAATTTCTGTCTCTTTATCAATATTATCTATTTATTGAGACATTACTCTTCTGATTTCCTTTATCTCTTTGAGCATATTTAAGACAGATGATTTAAAATTTTTATCTAGTAAGTTCAATGCCTGAGTTTCCTCAGGGATAGTTTCTATTAATTACTTTTTCCTGTGCATGAGCCAGATTTCTTTTTTCTTTGTATGCCTTATAATTTTTTGTTGAAAATTCTGCATTTTGAATATTATTGTATGTCAACTCTGGAATCAGATTCTCCCCACTCACTGGGGTTTCTTCTTGCTTCCTATTGTGGATTGTTCTTGTTTTCTTGTTTAGCGAGTTGTCTAAATAGTATTCTTTGTCATATGTGACAACTAAATTCTTTATTCTGTTAGCTTAGTGGTCAGCTGATATTTTAACAGAGTCAACCTATATGCCCAGAGCCAAAAAAGAAAAAATACTCTTCCAATCTTTGCTGCATTGGAGCACTTTTCAACACGTTAGCAGGTCATTTACAACTTTGCCTTAAGGCAATCTATTTGTAAGTTGAGACACACAATCATAGTGCTTTGAGAGTAAGTTCCACTTTGCTCCCTGTGGCATGAGGACTGTCATTTTCATGACTGCTGATGATCTGGAGTGTTGGGAATGGTCGGTGGGTGATTTAAAATACTACAAAACTCTCTTACCACAAAGCAACAACTTCTTTCTTCACCAAGTCTTCCCTTGGTTATTCTAAGTTTTTGACTAGATTCCAAGTTTCTTCAAAAGTTGATTCTGACAGTTTTTGCCTGCTTGTTAGTTGCTTTTGGAGAGGATGAAGCCATGCAGCTTCTACTCTGCTATTTTCAGTGATATCCTCAGTTTTCTAGAATTACTGATCTGTTAACATAAAATGGCTGGGATTTCCAAGGAAACCAACTAAATGCCTAAGCCCTATGTAAAGATAAAATAAGATATTATTCTGAAAGATACTAGTACAACAACCTCTGACTTGTTCCAATTATCCTTTAAGATACTCCCTCAAAAACCATTCATAGTCTTCTTTTGATTAGTCTTATTTTCTTCTTCATTTACAATGCATTTAAATATCTATTTATTTTGGAGGTGAAGAGTATGGAAATAAGAAAAATATATCTTCTTCAGAAATATCCTCTGTTCTTTTTCTCCTTTTCTATGATCTTTATGTGTGTCTACCTTCAGATTTCCCTCCTTTCCTCTTTGACAATGACTACATTTCCCTTCATGGTTAATTATGTGAACTCCCTTCCTAAGTTCTGTCTTTATGTTTTCCAAAATCACTGTAGTGTTATCAAAAGAGATCAGGGCTAACTTTTGTTCTCTAGGCTGATTGATGAAAAGTGCTAATGATGCTGATGATTCAATTCTGTCATCACTTTGGTTTTTGAGTATACATAGCTTGAGGCAGCATCATAGAGGAGGCAGGAACACAGGAAACAGAGAAGCAATACAAAATTAGCTTGATTTTTCATAAATCTCCAGCTACTGCCTGGTCATAAATTATCTATGGAATTTCTTTCTGAACCCTTGAGCATCGTTTGGAACTACAATTTTTGGACATCTATGCTGCCTATCCATGTTGGAATTGTCCACTTTAATCAGAACAAATACTGAAGATATGTAGTGGTCGGGACAGCTACTGAAAGAGAAGCTTATCTTCTTTCCAGATAGATGGTCCCTCACGTAAAAGTACATGCCCTGTTTAGTAACTTCCATTTATTGGATTTCTTTCTCAGAATTTAATTCTCAGAGCATTATCTATTATGTCAAAATTGTGAATTGGTCTCTCATTTATAGCTTAAGAAAAAGTGAGTCTCAAGAATATCACATTACAAGATATTGAGACTCATAATTATTCACAAGCCACAGAAAGTTTAAATATTCATTACATTCTTCTGATTTGTCATTTTTTCAAAGAATTGGTAAATGGTAGCTTTATTGGGATTTACTGACAGAAAGAAAGAGGCATATAGAAGCAACTGAAATGTAAGGAGCAAATTGTGGAGCAAGGTATTTTCATTTTCCTGAGAAGGAAACCTAAGTATTTAAATGAAGGTCACGACTGGTCTTTAGCAATGTAAGAGTCATATATCCCTCACAGAGGACCCAACTTCACTGGACAAGGAAGCCTCAAACTATGCTTACTCAGTCACCAATATAATAATAAATCTAGACATGAGTACCATGTCACCTGTCAACAATCATCTGGAGGGACAAAGTGCGGTCCATAATTTTCCTGCTACTGAAGTGGTTTTGGAAACTCTAAAATCTCTAAAAGTATAGAAGCTTCTGGCAAGAAAGATGTGCCAAACAAACCTCTTAGACTGTATGTACAAATTGCTTTGGAAAAGTTTTGCTGTCCTAATTATTACTTAACTAAATATTGCACATTTGTCCTCCAAGCAAGACCTAACTCAAGTTTAACCTTGCATATGAAAGCTCCAGCTGCAAAATGCCACAAGAATCTCTTGCTTTTTCTTATAGACTTCTGATGAGTGCTGCCCAATTGGGAAATCCCCACAAACTGCTTTCATTTATTCTTCAGGTTTCCATGGGTGCAAGTCTTGTTTCTTAAATCAGCTCACAAGCTACAAATGCTCCTAAGTTCTGTTATATCCAACATAGAATCTAGAAATTAGTAAGCAACTTACAGAGCTTCAAAAAATCTCCCAATCCATTTATTAAAACTGACTCTTGCAGGGGCTGGCCCCGTGGCCGAGTGGTTAAGTTCGTGCGCTCCGCTGCAGGCAGCCCAGTGTTTCGTTGGTTCGAATCCTGGGCGCGGACATGGCACTGCTCATCAAACCACGCTGAGGCAGCGTCCCGCATGCCACAACTAGAAGGACCCACAACGAAGAATATACAACTATGTACCGGGGGGCTTTGGGGAGAAAAAGGAAAAAATAAAATCTTTAAAAAAAAAGAAAAAAAAAAAACTGACTCTTGCAACTGAGACAGTACAGCTCTCAGGCATGGTAAAAACACCTCTCTTTAGTGACTAACGTGTTACATTGGTGGCAGTTAGACTCTGGAGAAAATAAATAAAAGTTGACCATATCTATAGCAGCTGTTCTTGACCTTGGATGCATACTGGAAACAGGTAGGGAGCTTTAAAGGTACTAATGACTGGCTCCTTCCCCCAGAGATTCTGAATTAATCAGTCTTATGTACATTCTGAGCACTGGAATTTTTAAATATATCCTAAGTGATTCCAATGTGCAGCCAAAGTTGAGAAGCACCAGTCTACAGCAAGAGCAATTTAACTTGCTCTTGAATATTTACTCTTTTTGTAACTGGAGTTGTTCTCCCACAGCCAAAACTCAGTTTAGGGGAAATATTAGTTACAGGTGTATATTTTCTTTGATTAAAAAAATGAAATTCTAATATAAAGAGACAGTGAAGGCTCAAATCTCTCTTGAGGAAAATAATGAAAGTCTATAATCACCTAAAATTATGTTACAAATGAAGTTCCACATTATGAAAAATATGTTGTCAGGAATAACTTTTGTGTAGATGACACCTATACCACAAGTTCTTAATTAAGACATGATAACTACTACTAATATATTATTTTCATCCTAATGATATAATAAACTTTCTTTTCAATGTTTTGCTTTTTACCCAAAAGACCCTAGCCTTGATAGTTATGGAAAAAATTATTCTTCTAGGTGTGAGACTGATTTATTTGTTTCTGTAACCCAGATTGGCTTTAGTCATTGACCAAACCTGAAGCTGAGTATCACAATGAATTTTTTTCTATTACCTTTCTACCGTGTTGCTGCAGGAGAACGTTTCAAACATGTTCCTTCAGACTTCTCGTTTTCATTTAGCAACTGGTTAATTTCAGATTGTCTAAAAAAGAAAGTGTCTCAGTTCTCCAAAGAGTCTACTTTCGTAAGCATTCTGATTTTCCAATCATTTGGGATTTTGAAGTGAATTATTAAAGATTTTCTCTGACAGGATATTCTCTCTGTCTTTTGCTCCAGTGACCTATGCCTGGAAAGACTTCATACACGGAAAGTGGAAGTTTAATTGGCAATGAGCTTAAAATCGTTGAATATTAAATCTAGGTGACATTTTTATCAAGATTGTTCACCATTTGGAAATAGTAAAATTGATAAATCAGCTACTTCCTAAAGCAGCATGTTACAGTAGCAAGAACTAACTATTCTAGTAGTGAAATAGAACTGGTTTGAACACCAACTCTAACATCCTTTTACATTTATTTAAAGCAAGTCGTAGAGTTTTTTCCTAATAGGCTTTTATATAAAAATCTAAAGAAGTTAAAGTATTTAACTACAAAATATCTGTTGCCTTACTTTTAAAATGAGGATGATAATTCCTACCTCACTGAGTTATAGAGATTAAATGAAATGATTTGTGCAATGGCTTCTAGCACACTGCTTGCCACATAGTTGGTTCTCAATAAATATTAAAAGGGAAGGGATAAAAACTAATTTCCTTACTTTAAAGTTGAAGAAAATTATTCCAAGAAAGATAAACTAACTTGTTTGAAGTTTCAAAGTTAATAAGAGGACACGCTTAGAGCTGGAGACCAATTAGCCAATAAATATTTAGTGATTTAAAGTATCCTTTCCTATATGAAAAACTATCCAAAAAATTTATTTCTAAATTTAGATGAACTACTTACTATTCACATTTGTGACAGGATTGCCATGGATGTCCATTTACATTTTTATCTGCTTATCACTAGAGTAGAATTAAAAAACAACAAAAAGTTGCTGCAATTTCTGTCTCATTACTATCCTGTGTGAAGCTGCTTAATATTATAAACTGTTTTAAAAAGACATTTCACTCATAATTCATCCTTTTGAATATATTTATTAAAATAATTTACGTTTTTCATAATACATTATTTTTTAATGAAAATAAATGACTCTTCTTAACATTTCCCCACATACACATATGGGTATATGACAATTAGAATGCATGGAAAGGACACATAGTTTAATTAATTTTTTTCATTTTTTATTCCTTTCTTTAGATTTCTTTTCTTTTTATTTTATTATTCTAATCATGTATATATTCTTTGCTCTTAAAAACTGTTTTTTCCCATGATTGTAAAATGAATAAAGGGATAAGAAATGAAAGCCTTCTATGTTCACTATTCAATACTGAAATAAAAGTACAGTTATCTGTCACTTAAAGATGGGGATACTTTCTGAGAAATGTGTCATTAGGTGATTTTGTCACTGTGCAAACATCATAGAGGGTACTTATACAAACCTAGATGGTATAGCCTACTACACACCTGGGCTGTATGGTACTGGTCTTATGGGAACACCATTATATATGTGGTCTGTCATTGACTCCACTGTCATTATATGGTGCATGACTGTACAAGAAAAATTAATCAGACATCCAGTTTCAAATTTGACACATAAGGAGCTTGAAAGTAACCACTCTCTCCTAATAAGTAAAAAGGTGAACAAATTGAAAAATCAATAAATCCCCTTACATCCATGAGAGAAGTGAAGTCACAAACCAAAGCACCCAAAATTGGAGAGACAGACAGGTGAATCCAGAGAATCACAACTTACCAGTGCAAAATTCACAAGCAGAAATCCCTGTTGGAACCAGTGCTGGGGTGGGAAAACCTGAACTATAATTTAAAGATTGCTGGAGGCCCAGTGTAGAGAAGTATGAGAAAGAAAAATTCCACGGGGATCCAGTTATTGAGGGAGGAGCACACTTTTTTGAGTTTTAACTCCAGGAGCTTGACCAGGCTCTCACAGTGAATATCAGTGAAAAATCTCCTCATGCTTCTTTCAGAGATAGGGTAAAAGGAACCATTTTAAAATACAACAAAGTATTCTGTTCTTCTAAACAAGTTCTGTCCTCAGTAGAAACTATTTAACCAGAACTTAACTTGGTGGAGTTTTAATCTGACTTAACTGACCTGGGGAAGTGAAATATCCAACTGTAGCCTACCAGCTCTAGCCTTCTACATGGAGGAAGGGAAATACTCATCTCCAGAATCCTTTAGCCATCTTGTCTCAACTAAGGGAAAGGGGAAAAGCTGAGAAGCTCATGTGAAGTTCACAGTACAGAGAATCAGACCAACTAAAAGACTGAGACCTAATCATAGGACTATAGAACACTTCCCCTCCCCCCACACCTTACTGCCACAGTACTAAAGTATTATTTTCAACAATTCTTTTTACCCAGTACACCATACCTGGAAAATACAAGGCACATTAAGAGGCAAAAAACTCCAGCTGAAAGGATAGAACAAGCAGCAGGACTAAAATCAGATATGACAGGGATGCTGGAATTATCAGACTTGGAATTTAAACCTATGATCAATATGCTAAGGGATCTAATGAATAAAATAAACAACATGCAAGAACAAATGGGTAATGTAAGCAGAGAGATGGAAATTCTAAGAAAGACCCAAAACAGAAATAGTAGAGACAAAACCCACTATAATAGAAAAGAAAGCCTTTGGTGGGCTTAGTAGACTAGACATAGCTGAGGAAAGAATCTCTGAGCTTGAGGATATCTCAATATAAAATTCCAAAACTGAAAAGCAAGGAGAAAAAAGACTGAAAGAAATAACAGAATATCTAAGAATTGTAGACAACTGCAAATGGTGCAATATACATCTAAAGAGAATACCAGAAGAAGAAAGATAGAAAGGATTAGAAGAAATATTTCAAACGATAATGACTAAGAATTTCCTGAAAGTAATATCAAACATCAAACCATAGATTGAGGAACCTGAGAGAACATCAAGCAAGAAAATGTTAGGAAAAACTCCACCAGGGCATAGCACATTCAAACTTCAGAAAATCAAAGGTAAAGAAAAAGTCCTGAAAAAAGCCACAGGATAAAATACCTTACTTATAGAGGAGCAAAAATAAGAATTACATCTGACTTCTACTCAAAAACCATGCAAGTAAGAAGAGATTAGAGTGAAATAGTGACAGTGTTGAGAAAAGAAAACAGCACTGACCTAGAATTCTATACCCTGTGAAATTATCCTTCAAAAGTGAAAGAGAAATCAAGACACTCTCAAACAAACAAAAATTTAAGGAATTTGTTACCAGTACACCTGCCTTACAACAAATGTTAAAAGAAGTTCTTTAGAGAAAACAAAATGATATAGGTCAGAAACATATCTACATGAAGAAAGGAATAGCATCAAAGAAGGAAATAAGTGAAGGTAAAATAAAAACTTTTGTTTCTCTTATTCATAATTGATCTAACAGTTAATTTGTTCAAAATAATAGCAACAATGCGTTCAATTATGTATGCTTATGTTATATATATGTATATATATATATATATATATATATATACTTATCTGTAAATAATGATAAAAAGGATGAGAGGGAGGAATTAGGGTTACCTTGTTATTATAAGGCAGTCACATTACCTCACTTAGACCTCAAGAGTAGATGCACCAATTAGAAAAGAGATTGTCAGAGAATATAAAAAAAAGACCCAATTATATGTTGTCTACAAGAAACTCACTTTAAATATAAGAAGACATATAGATTAATAGTAAATGGAAGGAGAAAGATATACTATGCTAACACTAATTAAATGAAAGTAGAAGTAGCAATATTAATTTCAGATGGAGCAGACTTCAGAGCAAGGAAAGTTATTAGGGATAAGCAGGACATTACATAATGATAAAGGGGTCAATTCACCAAGAAGACATAATCCTTAATGTGTCCACACATAATAAGAAAGCATCAAAATACTTGAGGCGAAAACTTACAGAACTGTGGGGACCAGCCCCATGGCCCAGTTTGGCGTGCTCTGCTTTGGCAGCCCAGGTTTGGTTCCCAGGTGCGGACCTACACCACTCGTTGGTGGCCATGCAGTGGCTGTGACCCACATACAAAATAGAGGAAGACTGGCACAGATGTTAGCTCAGACTGAATCTTACTTAGTAAAAAAAGAAACCTTACAGAACTGGAGAAATAGATGAATCCACTATTATGGTTGGAAACTTCATATCCCTCTATCAGAAATGGTTATATGCAGTAGGCAGACTATGAGTAAAGACACGGTTGAATTCAACAACACCATCAATTAACTGATATAATTGGCATCTACAGACTACTTCATCCAACAACAGCATAGTACATATTATTCTCAAGCTCACAGGAATATTCACAGTGATAGACCACATTGTGGGCCATAAAATACAACTTAACATATGTAAATAATATAAATCATACAATGTCTGCTCTCAGACTACAATGGAACTAAAGAAATCAATAACAGAAAGATAGTTGGGAAATCCCAAAATACTTGGAGATTAAACAAAGCACTTCTAAATACATGAATCAAATAAGAAATTTCAAGAGAATTAAAAAAAATACTTTGAACTAAATGAAAACGGAAACAGAACTTATCCAAATTTGTGAGATTCAGTGAAAGCAGTGCTTAGAGGGAAATGTATTGCATTGAATGCATATATTAGAAAAGAAGATCTAAAGGCAGTCATCTAAGCTTCCACTTTAGAACACTAGAAAAAGAAGAGCAAATTAAATCCAAAGAAAGCAGATGAAAAGAAAGAATAAAAATGAGAGCAGAAATCAATGAAATTGAAAACAGGAAATCAATAGAGAAAAATCAATGAAATAAAAAACTAGTTCTTTGAACAAAACAAATAAAATTAATAAGTCTCTAGCCAAGTTAACTAACAAAAAAAGAGAGAGGACACAAATTTCTAATATCAGAAATTAAAGAGGAGATATCATTACACATCCCATGGACATTAAAAAGGATAATGAAGGAATATTATACCCACAAATTTGGTAACCTAGATGAAATGGACCAATTTCTTGAAGACACAACCTGCCAAAACTCACACAAGAAGAAATAGACGATATGAATAAGCCTGTATCTGTTAAAGAAATTGAATCAATAATAAATAACTTTGTAAAACAGAAAGCACTAGGCCCAGATAGGTTCACTGGTGAATTCTACCAAATATTTAGGGAAAAAATTATACCAGTTCTATACATTCTTTTCTGGAAGATGGAAGCAGAGGGAGTACTTTCTAACTCAGTCTATAAAGCCAGCATTAGCCTAATACCAAAACCAAACAAAGATATTATAAGAAAAGAAAACTAGGGACCAGTATCTCTCATGAACATAGATGCAAAAATCAGAAAATATTTTCAAATCAAATACAACAATATATAAAAAGAATTATACATCACGCCCAAGTGGGATTTATCCCAGGTATGCAAGGTCGATTTGACATTTCAAAATCAATTAATGTAATCCCACACATCAACAGCCTAAAGAAGAAAAATCAATGGTCATATCAATACATGCAGAAAACGCATTTGACAAAATCCAATATCCACTCATGATAAAAACTCTCAGTAAACTGTGAATAGAGGAGAACTTCCTCAAATTGATAAAAATACCTACAAAATCCTACAGCTAACATCATACTTAATGGTGTGAAACTTGAATCTTTCTCAGTAAGATCAGGAACAAGGCAAGGATGTCTCCTCTCACCACTCATTTTCAACCCCATACTGGAAGCCCTAGCTAATACAATAAGAAATAAATAAGAAATAAAACTGTCTTTATTCACAGATGACATGACTTTCTATATAGAAAATCCGAGAGAATCAACAAAAACACTCTGAGAACTAATAAGTGATTATAGCAAAGTTGCAGGATACAAGGTTAATATACAAAAGTCAGTTGTTTCCCTAAATATCAGAAATAAGTAAACGGAATTTGAAATTAAAAACACAATACCATTTATATTACCATCCAAAAGAATGAAACACCTAAGTATAAATCTAATAAAAAATGTACAAGATCTATGTGAGGAAAACTTTATAACTCTGATGAAATAAATCAAAGAACTAAATCTATGCAGAGACATTCCATGTTCACAGATAGAATGACTCAATATTGTCAAGATGTCAGTTTTTTCCAATTTGGTCTATTGAGTCAATGCGATTCCAATGAAAATACTAGCAAATTATTTTGTAGATATTGGCAAACTGATTCTAAAGTTAGTATGGATAGCCAAAGGCCTAGAATAGCCAACATAATATTGAACGAGAAGCATGACACTACCCAACTTCAAGACTTACTATAAAGCCATAATAGTCAAGACAGTGTGTAAATGGTAAAAGAATCGACAAATAGATCAGTGGAACAGAATAGAGAGCTCAGAAATGCATCCACATACGCATAGTCAACTGATCTTTGACAAAGTAGCAAAGGTATTACAATGGAGGAAAAAATAGTCTTTGCAACAAATGGTGCTGGAACAAATGGACAGTCACGTGCAAAAAGGAATCTAGACACAGACTTTACTAACTTCACAAATATTAACTCAAAATGGATCACAAACATAAATACAAATGCAAAACTATAAAACTCCTAGACGATAACATAAGAGAAACTCTAGACGACCTTAGGTTTCGCAGTGACATTTTAGATGCAATACCAAAGATATGATCTCTGAAAGAAATATTTGGCAAACTGGACTTCATTAAAATTAAACATTTCTGCTCTCCAAAAGACGCTGTCAAGAGAATGAAGAGTCAGTCCAGAGACTGGGAGAAAATATTGGCAAAAGACATATCTGATAAAGGACTCATTCAAAATGCAGAAAATACTCTTAAAATTCAAAAATAAGAAAACAAACAATCTGATTAGAAAACGGGCCAAAGACCTTAACAGACACCTCACCAAAGATATACAGATGGCAAATAAGTATACAAAAAGGTGCTCCATATCATATGTCATCAGGGAAATGCAAATTAAAACAACAATGAGATAGTACTACACACCTATTAGTATGGCCAAATCCAGAACACTGATGCCACAAATGCTGGCAAGGATGTGGAGAAAAAGGAACTCTCATTAATTTGGGGGGGGGGTATGAAAAATAGTGCAGTCACTATGAAAGACAGTTGGCAGTTTGTACGAAACTAAGCTTACACTTACCATATGATCCAGAAATCATACTCCTTGGCATTTACCCAAAGGAGGTGAGAACTTATGTCCACACAAAAACTGTAGGGGTCGGCCCGGTGGCGCAGCAGTTAAGTAGGCACGTTCCGCTTCAGTGACCCGGGGTTCACCGGTTCAGATCCTGGGCGCGGACAAGGCACCACTTGGCAAGCCATGTTGTGGTAGGTGTCCCACGTAGAAAGTAGAGCAAGATGGGCACGGATGTTAGGTCAGGGCCAGTCTTCCTCATCAAAAAGAGGGAGATTGGCAGCAGATGTTAGCTCAGGGCTAATCTTCCTCAAAAAAAAATGTACATGATGTCTATAGCAGTTTAATTCATATTTGCCAAACTTGAAAGCTCCCAAGATGTCTTTCAGTACGCTAATGGATAAATAAACTGTGGCACATCCAGACAATGAAACGTTATTCAGCACTAAAAGGAAATGAGCTATCAAGCCATGAAGAGGCATAGAGGAAACTTAAACACATATTACTAAGTGAAAGAAATCAATCTGAAAAGGGTACATGTGTGATTGTTTTATGTTGTATTATTCTAACTATGACATTCTGGAAAAAGCAAAACCATAGAGGCAGTCAAAAGATTAGTAGTTTTCAGGGGTCAGGAAAGAGGAAGGAATGAATGGTGAAATGTAGAAGAGTCTTAGGGCAGTGAAACTACTCTGTATGATACTATAATGGTGGATACATGTCATTGTAAATTTGTCCAAACCCACAGAATGCACACTACCAAGAGTGAACCCTAATTTAAACTATGGACTTTGGATGATAATGATGTATCAATCAATGTAGGTTCATCAATTGCAACAAAAGTACCACTCCAGTAAGGGATGTTGATAATGGGGGAGGTTATGCATGTGTAGGGGAAGGGAGTATATAGGAAATCTCTGTACTTTCTGCTCATTTTTGCTGTGAACTTAAAACTGTTCTATAAAATAAAATTTATTACAAAAATATCAAAGACAAAATACAAGAAATGAGATACTAATACTATAAAAAAATGAGTTATGGAATAAAACTGAGACAATACAAGATGAAAAGGAAAATGAATAAAATGTACAGAGTGAAAAAAGAAACTGAACTTTGAGATGAGATGATTATTCACCATAGCAAATCCAAAAACATCACCTGAAAACTTTTATAATCAATAAGATAAATCGTCAAGGTGGCTGGATAAAATTAAATATTCTTTGAAAATATTCATGATATTAAACAATCTTTGAAAATATTTACCAGGTTAAATATCTGCTGCCTATGGATGCACCACAATGTACTTAACCATCATTCTCTCTCATCCAGCATTTTCCCTTTAACTAGGGTTTCAAACGTACCAAGCCACTAAAACTTCTTTTTTTGTCAAGATCACCAGTGACCTCCAATGTTACCATATCCAATAGTCACTGCCCTGCCTCAACTTTCTGAACCTATAAGCACCATTGAATAAAGTTGACCACTCACTTCCTGAATTCTAACTCCAAAATACATCTGGAGTCTTTCTACTTCCCTTGATCTGCACTACTGCCGTAGTCTAAGGTCACATTAACCTTCATCTAGACCACTGTAATAGCTTACAAAATAATTCTTCTGTTTATTATTTTGTTCCCTATAATCCACTCTCCAAAAAGCAGCCAAAGCGAACCTTTAAAATGTAATCAATTTATGTTATATACTTTTCAAGATCTTTCAATAGCTTCTCATCACATTTAGCATAAAATTTTAATCCCTTACAGGGCCTACAAGGTCCTATGTAAATCTTCCTCCCTCTCTAGTTAATTGCATAGAACCAATGGTCTTTCTGTCACTCAAACATGCCAAGTCTTTTTCTGTCTTGGAGTTTTATTTCTACCTAAAAAACTTTTCCCTTGAATATCACTTTAAATGCCATCACCTAACTATCTAAAGTAGTCCCCAGTTTCTCTTCACCAACTCACCATATTTTTCCTTATTATAGTACTTATCAGTACTTGATTTTTTTCCTTTTTTTGTTTACTGCCTGCCTCCCTCCAATAAAATGTAAACTCTTTGAGAGAAGTGATTTTATGTCTTATTACTAGTATATTCCCAGAGTCTCAAACAGTGTCTGGCAAGTTGTGGCTGTTGAACAAATAATTGGGATTGAATTTATGAATGAATAAATGAATGAATGACATTTTGGTAATTTGAATTATTTTCAGTTATTAGCATTGTGCTGCCACTAATATTTTATATACAAACATTTTTATATTTTTAAAAGGTAGGCAAGATTTCTATAAAAATAATATTTCAAAGGGCACATGTATCTGAGGACTAGAAATGTGCTTAAAAACGCATTTTCAGAAAGATTGTAATAATTTTCACTTTTACAAGCTATGTATGAGAGTGCTCATTTCCACTAATAATATTACCATTCATTAATCCCTAATAATTTAATAGGCAAAATGGTGTACCACTGCTGTTTTAATTTGCAGTTATTTGATTACTGAAAAGATAGAACATGTTTTAATACAGTTATACTTTACAGACTTTTTATAATTCTATGAATTAGCTATTCATATCCTTTGTGCATTTAATTTTACTTAGGATATATTTTGTAGTAGTTAGATCCAGAAACTGTAGAAGCATCTATAGCCAGAGTGTTTTAGTTTCAAATTCCATCACTACAATTTACTAGCTGTGTGTCCATTGGCAAGCTATTTGACCTCTCTGTGCCTTAGTTAACCCATATGTATAATGGTAAGAATAGTAGTAGCTACTTCTTAGTGTTGTCAGGAGAATTAAATGAGCCACTATAGGTTAAAAAAATACAAGAAACTTAGGACACTACCTGGCTCATAGTAAGTACAAAAAATATTGGCCTTGGACCTCTATCTTACACCATACATAAAAATCAACTAAAAATTGATTAAAGACTTAAGCATAAGACTGGAAACCATAAAATTCCTCGAAGGGAAAGTACAGGAAAAACCCCTTGATATTAGTCTCAACAATGATCTTTTTAATTCTACACTGAAAGCAATGACAATGAAAGCAAAATAAACAAGTGGAACTACATCACACTTAAAAGTTTCTGCACAACAAAGTAAACTATTAACAAAATGAAGAGGTAGCCTATAGAATGAGAGAAAATATTTGCAAACTGTATATCTGATAAGGGGTTAATATTCAAATATATAAGGAACACTTACAACTCAATAGAAAAAAAACAAATAACCCAATTTAAAAATGAGCAAAGGGCCTACATAGACATTTTTCCAAAGAAGATATACAGATGGTCAATAGGTACATGAAAAGATACCCAACATCACTAATCATTAGGGAAATGCAAGTCAAAACCACAATGAGCTATCCCCTCACATCTGTTAGGATGTCTATTATCAAAAAGACAAGAGATAACAAATGTTGGTGAAGATGTGGAGAAAAAGGAACCCCAGTCTCTCAATTCACTGTTTGCTCTTTAATTTGGCCTATGTACCTTCTCATATATTGAAATACAATTATGTATGCTTCTGGCACAATATGGTAGACTGAACACATATGTTTACCCCATTTTCCAGCTAAAGACTAATTGACATTAGAGGGAAAAAATCTATATAGTGAAAACATGTATGAGGTCTCTTGCTATTTTCAGATGTAGTGATATCATTGGACAGAACATCTTAATGAATTTCCAAAAAATTAAAAATATAATAAAGTCGTTTAGATCATATCTTTGGATAAATCAGGATGAGTGTTCAACCCAGAAACTGACAAAGGATAAGACAAGAGTAGAGATGGGATCATTTATTCCTTAGAGGCAATACGATAGAGATGGTCCAAAATTGGAGACAGTACTGTGAAGATTAAGAGTAGCTAAGGGCCATTAATAATGGTAAGTGATTAAAGTTTTATCTACAGAAAATCAGTGTGAATTAGCTTATGCCACAATTTCCTTTGTATGGCATGTATAAACCCTCAGAATATAACCGGTGATTTAATCTATAAATAATTTCCAACTGTGGAAAGTTCGCGCTGCTAGTGTTAGTGTTCACAACCCAGAAAAACCAACCTTCCTTGTCTTAGCATTAGTATTTGAGATATGTGTATTCTGTCTGCTAGATCCATATATTCACACACAGTAAAATAAATCTCGCCAGTTGACATGATCTGCTGATACACAAAGAGCTCAGCATCAGCTCTTCCGTTGGAGAAACCTGTTGAGGAAAGTTGGCCTGTACAAATGCAAAGGAAACCCATTCTAGCTACTTATGTAAGAAAACCTACTCCTTTATTCCTAAATAAGAATTGACAACAAAGGAATACTAGATGTTTGAAAAAGAAATCTAGTGTCACAAAAGAGAACCAAAGTAAACATAGGAAATTGTTGACCCTAGGAAACATGAAGATATGTGACGTTGTCAAAAAAATAAACATACACACGAAATACAAATATAAATACTGTAAAAGTTTCAAGAAGATGTTGCACACATAACTTAAGAATATGGTGTGATGAGAAAGAATCAAGGAATAACTCAGAATACTTTCAAATTAAATATATATTACCAAATATTAAAAAGGCAGTATGAAAGATAGAGCCAAAGGAATTTCCCAGAATAAAATGAAACTATTCAAAGAGGTAGAGAATAGGAGAATAAAGATAGGAAATACTTAGAATCGAGTCAAGATGTCCGATATCTAATAAGAGTGTCAAAGAAGGTTAATAAAATAGAAAGGAAGAAATTCTAAAGAAATAATTCAAAAAAATTTACCAGGACTAAAGAAAGACTTGTGCCTTCAAATTTAAAAGGCCCATTGAGTGCCAAGAAGGATGCATGAAATCTAAAAGCATACCTAAACACAATATTGTGAAATTACAATGGACTAAGTACAAAGAAAAGATCCTAAAGATTTCTTAAGGAAAAAAAAATCCTACTACAAGGAAACAATAATTAGACTAGCATATGATTTCTCTATGGGTACAAATGGACTGCAGTAGATATTACAGCATACCCTCAACATATTTAGCAAAATTATACTGAACCATAAATCAACGATGAGAAATGAAAAAAGCCATTTTCAGACATTCAACTGCTCACAAAGTTTACTATTCACTTAGATGTTTGTGAACATATATTTATAAAAGATTGTGAAGAATTTATAAAAGAATTGTGAATGTATTTTTGCAGTAATAGCACAAATAATCTATGAAAAAAGAAATATTGGAAATATTTCAAACAATTGGAAAATGAAATAACAAAAAATAAAATTTTCAATAGAATCAAAAGCATGAAATATTTAGGACTAAATAAGGTGGAGACAAGCAAGATCCCTGTACTGAAAAGTAGGAAACACTGCTGAGGCAAATTATAGGAGGCTGACATAAATCAAGACATAGATCATGCTTCTCACTCATAAGTAGAAGATAAAAACAATGACAAACAAACACATAGCAATGGAGAATGGATTGGTGGTTACCATGGGGGAAGGGAGGGGAGGGAGGAGATTAGGCTCACATGTGAGAGGATGGACTATAATTAGTTTTTGGGTGGTGAACATGATGTAATTTACAGAGAATTCAAAATATATTACAATGTACATCCAAAAACTATGTTACAATCCAATGTTACTGCAATTAAAAAAATAATAAAATAATTAAGAGAGAGATCATGCTCATGGATTGGAAGATTTAATATTTTTAAGCTGTCATTCTCCACAAATCAATCTCTAGTTGCAAAATTAAATGTTCATCATATTGCTAGCAAACTTTATTTTAAAAAATAACAAACTGATTCTAAAATGTCTATGGAAATGCAAAAAACAGAATTGACAAAACTCTTTAAAAAAAAGAATAAGGTTGGATTACTTACACTTGTAACGTCAAAACTTATAGAAATAGAGTAATCCTGATAGAGTTATATTGGTATATGGATGGATAACTAGATTAATAAAAATAGAACAATATATGGTACTAAGACAGCTGTATATGTGGAACTTTGACCCCTTTCTTCTACGCTAGTATACAAAATTTAAATAAAGATAGTTTATAAATCCAAATATAAAATCTAAAAGTGTAAAACTTTTAGGAGATGACATATGAGAATACATTTATTGCTTGGGGTTAGCAAAAATGACTATCCATAAAACATATGATAAACTGGACTTCAACAAAAATTTTGATATAAAAATAATACATTATGGAAATAAATAGTCATGTCACAGACTGTGAGGGAATATATACCACACATATATCTGACAAAGAATTTTATTCAGAATATATGAAAAGTCTTACAATTTTATAGTGAAAAGACAATTAAATGGACAACAGTCTTGAACAGACACCTCAAAGAAAATATATGAAAGCACAATAAATGTAGAGGTCTCTCATTGTCATTTCAATTTGAATTTTCCTAATAACTAATAATGGTAAGCATGTTTTTACATGCTTATTTGACATCCTTATATCTTCTTTGGTGAAGTCTCTGTTCAAATATTTTTTAAAATTAGCACGTCTTTTTTTAAAATTTTTAAGCTTTGTTGTAGTGACATTGGATTATAATATTATATAGCTTTCAGATGTACATCATATATTTCGAATTCTGTGTATATTACATCATGTTCAACACCCAAAAACTCATTATGGCCAATTACCACACAAGCACATGTGTCTTATATAAAGTAAGCGTTCTTTATATCCTCTGCATAAAAATCCTTTATCAGATGTTTTGCAACTATTTTCACCCAGTGGCTCATATTTTAATTTTCTTTATCGTCTTTCAAACAGTAGAAGTTTTTAGTTTTCATGAAGTCCAGTTTCTAATTATTTTCTTTTGCAATGTGCTTTTTGTGTCCTATCTCAGGAATCTTTGCTTAATCTCAACTCGCAAAGATTTTGTCCTATGTTTTCTTCAAGAAGTCTTATATGTTTTGCTCTCACATGATCCATTTTGTGTTACTCTTTGTCCATGATATAAGGCAAGGGTCAAGGTTCATGGTTATGAAAAGAATATCCAAATATCCCAGCACCATTTGTTGAAAAGACTATCCTTCACTCCACTGAATTACATTTGTTGCAAATCAGTTGACCACATGTGTAGGTCTATTTGGGGACTATTTTTTTCCATTAAGGTATATATATATTTTTTTACACCAATACCATGCTGTCTTAATTACTTTAGCTTTAGAGTAACTTTTTGAAAGCAATTAGGAGGCATTCTCCAACTTTATTATTTTTCAAAATTGTTTTTGCCATTTTAAGTTCTTTTTGATTTCTCTATAAATTTTAGTATCTAATTGTCAATTTCTACTAAATTCCTTCTAGAGTAACATCAGCAAGATGGCAGAATAGGGAGGTCCTTGGCTTTACTCCCCCTCACAGAAAGACCAACTAGCAATTATCCACAGACAAGAATGCCTTTGTGAAAATTCCAGAACCCAGGGGTGAAACTGAATCACCCTCTTGGAGTACAAAAAAATGAAAAAAGCTGTATTAGAAGAGTAAGGGAAGCAGTTTCACTTTGACCATGTCACCCCCTTCCCCAGGCCAGCATTCCACACTGAGAGGGTTCCCCTGGGCCTATGGTTTCTCCAGTGGGGAAGAGAGCCTATAGCAGGCATCCAGCTTCTCCAGCATTACAGGGAGCTTCCTGGGGGGCCAGTTCTTCTAACTTCACGGGGAACCCTGTGGGACTTAGCAGAGCTGGACTGCCAGGGGTCAAGTGGAAACAAAGAAAGGGGCAGGGCTCAAGCAACCAGTGTAGGGATCTTGGCAGACCAGGTTCCTGCTGGTAGTAGCACCTGACCAGAGCACCCAGCCAATGGCTCAGCTCACTCACAGAGCCAAGCCAGTGGCCCCATCTGGCTAGGGAGCATGGTTGGGTACCCAGCCAGTGGTCTGGCCTAGCCACAGAGCCCATAATGCCGCCCCTCCCAGGCAACCAGCATTACTGCCCAACTGTGGAGGCATAGCCTCTGGTCCCGCCTGACCAGGGGACCCAGCTGGCCATCTAGCCCAATCATGCAGCACAGCCAGTGACCTGCCCAATCATGAGGAGCCCAGCCTGTAGCCTCACTCGACTGTGAGGCATAACCTGCAGCACCCAATCATGAAACCCAGACTAGGGTCCCATCCAACTGTGGATCACAGCTTGAGATCTCCTCCTATGGTGGAGCCAACCCTGCAGCCCCACCTGAATGCAGTCCAACCAGTGGCACCACCCAGCCAAAGAGCCCAGCCAGCAGCCCCTCCCGATCTCAGAACAATGAAAGACCACGAACAGCAATCCCCTCCTGCCCAGAGATGCTACCAGCCGGCCCACCCATCTAAAATCCCAGGCTGTGTTGACTGCCGTAGGTCTTTCCTTGCTGAAGTGAATCTGGAAAAGCTGGAAGAGGAAACTGCTTCCTCAAATGCTCAGGCTTCTCTAATAATTCAAGTGTGAGAAAAAAAAGGACGTGCATATCAGTGCCATCCTGATAGCGAAGTAGCTGAAGAAGTTTGGGAGAGAAAATTATGAGGTCAGTTTTTACACGTTAAATTGGCTTCCAGTGTATATTTATATAGAAATGTTCAGCAGGCAATTGGAAAGGTGCGCCGGTAGCTCAAGAGAGATTTTAAGACTGGAGACAACGTTTGTGATCCAAAACTACCTAAAGATTGATACATTCTGGAGAGTTGAAACTATATGAATGAATGTGAATGCCCAGGCAGAGATTTCAGAGTGATTGAAAAATAGAAAAATGTAAAGGAAACAGAAATCTTAGAAAGAAAAATTTTTACAGACTTACAGTTCTAAAAGTTGATTAGAAGAAATATTTGATGTGAATATCAGTTAAGCCCAAGGAATTCTACAAAACTACCAAGGAGAACTTATTTTCATTGCAATAAGAAACAACTCTTTTATGACATCTGTTTTTTAATTGTTAGATTTATGTAATTGTTTCACATTTCAATCAATTTTTGTATATTTAATCTCACATGAAATTATTCTATTCTGGTTCTTTCTCAGAAAACCTGTTGGTACTTCCTCAGTCCATTATGTTACTTTTCCTTCTACCCATGCCTTTGCCTAATCCCTATCTCAGGACTTTTTGCTGTTTACTATTGATTCTAATTGGTTCCTCCTTTCTCTTTTTAGCTGTCTCTAAGCTAGGCCAGAATTCATTATACATTTATATCCTTAATTGATATTATAGGAAAGCATCTTCCTACTTATCCAACCATATCTTCTATAGCTGCCCAATCTGCATATTTGGTTCTAGGAAGGCAATTTGCCTTCAGTGGCTTATGAGTATCTAGTGCAAATTGGGGAAGCTTTTCTTTTATTCACTATTGGTTCCCCTGCCTAGAACACACTACCCATTTTTTCCCTTCCTGTTTAAATCCACCCTACAATTATGGCTCAAGTCCAACCATATCCATGAAGCATTTTCCTCACCACACCAGCTCATCCTGATCTTATCTTTTCTCAATTTCTTGTTTTCACCACCAGTTTTCGCATTTAATCATATATTATCTCATTTTTGCTTTTTAAGCATCGTACGTGTTCATTGTCTGCACAAGTTTGTAATTTCTTTGGTGCAAGAACCATTGCTTTTATAATTTGCTTAACCCATCATGAAGTGATAAACACATTTGTTGTTAAACATGTATTTTTTGAAGAAAAGGGTAATAAGTACATTAGATTTTTACAGTGGAAATTATTCTCTATCTTCTAAACATTTTATTTTCTGATTCTTTAGCTTAATAACTGTTTGTTCTTCCTTCATTCAGTAGTAAAATTGGGTCCCTCTCAATGAAGTATTTCTAGACCACTCAAGTTCACAATGATCTTTCTTACCTTGTAGTTCATAATGAAGATAGTAGATGATCCATAATTGGAACATATTTTCCAGGGTGCATTCTAGTTGCTTTACATTCATAATACATATTTTACAATTAAGTTGGGAGAATATGAAATGCTTTTCCTATTTAAATAAGAAGAATCTGAGGCCCAACAATTTTCAATGATGCACCTAAAATCAAATATGTAGAAAGATAAATTTAGGATTATAATACAGGACTATGTTGCTCCAAAATCCAAGCTCCTTCAACTTGTTCCCAATTTATAACACTTTTTCAACATCTTTTGAACACTCATATGTAGCAGTCAGTATGTTCAGCATCATGGTGACAGTCCAATAAGATAATCCTTGCCTTCGCTTTGCTCACAGCCTAGTATAGGAATTAAACAGATGCACCGATACAGCAGTTTTAATTAAAGCTTCATATATGTGTTTTGGAGGTTGAGAGGCAGAGCTGAAAGGATATGTTGTGAGTGAACTGTATACAAAAATAAGCAACCCAAAGTGCCAACTGAAATACTAGTGTTCTGCTATGGAGGGGCTTGATGTTAATCTCCAGGAATCTGGAAGCAGGAAAATCAGCCTGATGGAAGAGGCATATTTATTGCATCTTGATCTTCCTTTGGGACATGCAATATGCTTTCTGGTTCAAATACAGCCCTTGGAGGAGAATCAAGTTATGTTATTTAATGTCACTGTTAAGTCTTGAAGTAGCTTCATAAAAGTTGATGCATTTGATTGAAATCTATTTTAGTTTAATTTTTTAAAATTATAGAATGAGATATGATTTGTAGGAGAGAGATGAGAAAGTCACAGTCATCAACAATGTGGCATCCTCAGGTACTATGAAGACATTTTAGCTTTTGAAATGGTATTTTTAACCAACAAAGACAAAAAACTGTCATCAGTAACTATAGGATTTAATTTGCAAATAGCTCAAGTTGTCTCTTGACAGTTTCCGGTGCCTGAGCATATAGTTAATCCATGTGTCGGGTTTTCTCTCCTTCTCTGACATACAGAAGGGTGTGAGATGGCATGTCCTAGGTGGCTCTCACTATAAATTCTGTTCCTCACTCTGAAATTGTTTTCAGACCTTTCCTGTTTCTGTGATGTCTTTTGAGAAGCCTGTGATGTGGCAACAGGATGAGTTTATACTCCCACACATAGTAAATATACCTCTTTTATCAGCGATGTGTTTTATACATCCTGGAATTCATTCAGCATTCCCACATTCATTCAAACATTTTTCATTCAATCATTGTTAGCACTTTCTGTGTATCAGAAATCACACTAAGTATGGATAATGCAGTTGAATAAGACGAGGTCCATACTTTCAAAAAAGTGACTGTTTAGAAGAGGAATATTATATTTGTAACCTTGAATGTCAAAGATTTCTTCGGTTCATGAGTATAAAGTAAGGCCAGCAAAATCAATACAATATGTTATTTTACTACCTCATCCTCTTTAACATTAGGACAGTATTTATCGCTCTTAAATTCCTTCTATTCTCTAATATCTCGGAAAAATCCAAAGGAGAGTCTATTTGGACACCCAAGCCGGTCCTAGCCAATGATTGTGCCCCTGCCATCATTCCATTCTAAATTATAAATCCCGGTACCCATCTCAGGCTACTTCAGAGCTGATAATTCCTCTAAACTGTGATCACAGTGCTCCTTTTGGCCTAGTGTCTGAAGTGCTCTGCTCCTTACATTGTTTTAAACATTCACTAATATGTTATTCAAACTAATGCCCCTATCTTGTATAGGTCTGCTACTTTTGCGCCAAAAGTATGTAGAAAGATAACTTCATCCAACTTCTTTCAAGGTTATACTCTCATGGTAGGCATGATAGCATAATTTCTTGGGTTCAAAGTGTTTTGGCTTTTTACGATTTTTTCAGATTTTTCATTATTTTACTGAGGTCATATTGGCTTATAATATTGTGTGATTTCAGGTGTATATTATTATATTTCAGCTTCTATGTAGACTGCATTGTGTTCACCACCAATAGTCTAGTTTTTATCTGCTGACATATATAGATTCCCCTTTACCCCTTTCACCCTACCCCCACCTCCTTCCTCTCTGGTAATGACCATCAGGTTATCATTTTTTGTATTTTATTGAGGTCATAATAGTTTATAACATTGTGAAATTTCAGTTGTACATTATTATTTGTCAGTCACCATATATATGTGCCCCTTTACCCCTTTATGCCCACCCCCGAACTTCCTTCATCTATGGTAACCAGTAGTCTGTTCTCTTTGTCCTTGTATTTGTTTATCTTCCACATATGTGTAAAATCATACTCTATTTGTCTTTCTCTGTCTGGCTTATTTCACTTAACATAATACCCTCAAGGTCCATCCATGCAAATGGGACGATTTTGTCTTTTTTATGGCTGATTAGTATTCCATTGTATATATATACATACCACTCCTTTATCCACTTGGGTTGCTTCTACATCTTGGCTATTGTGAATAACGCTGCAATGAACATAGGGTGCATAAGTGTTTTGAATTGTTGATTTCAAGTTCTTTGGATAAATACCCAGTAGTGGGATAGCTAGGTTGTATGGTATTTCTATTTTTAATCTTTTGAGAAATCTCCATACTGTTTTCCATAGTGACTGAGCCAGTTTGCAAACCCACCAGCAGTGTATGAAGGCTCCCTTTTCTCCATACCCTCTCCAACATTTGTTACTTTTTGTCTTGGTAATTATAGATATTCTAATGGGTGTAAGGTAATCTCATTGTAGTTTTGATTTGCATTTCCCTAGTGGTTAGTGATGTTGAACATCTTTTTATGTGCCTGTTGGCCATCTGTATATCTTCTTTGGAAAAATGTCTGTTCAGATCTTCTGCCCATTTTTTGATCAGGTTGTTCGTTTTGTTGTTGTTGATTTGTATGTGTTCTTTATATTATGAAGATTATCCCAGTGATGGATATATGGTTTACAAATATTTTCTCCCATTATGTGGGTTGTCTTTTTGTTTTGTTCATGGTTTCCTTTACCTTGCAGAAGCTCTTTAGTCTGAGGAAGTCCCATTTGTTTATTTTTTCTTTTGTTTCCCTTGCCTGAGTAGACATGGTACTTGAGAAGATGTTTCTAAGGCTGATGTCAAAGAGTGTATGGCCTATATTTTCTTCTAGGAGTTTTGTGGCTTCACAACTTACCTTCAAGTCTTTAATCCATTTTCAGTTAATTTTTGTGTATGGTGCAAGATAATGGTCTGTTTCCATTCTTTGCATGTGGCTGTGCAGTTTTCCCAATACCATTTCTTGAAGAGAGTTTCCTTTCTCCATTGTATGGTTTTGGCTCTTTTGTTGAACATTAGCTCTCCATAGATATGTGGTTTAATTTCTGGGCTTTCAATTCTGTTCCACTAATCTGTGTGTCTGATTTTGTACCAGTACTGTGCTGTTTTGTAGTATAGTTTGAAGTCAGGGATTGTGATGCCTCCAGCTTTTTTCTTTTTTCTCAGGATTGCCTTAGGTGTTCGAGGTCTTTTGTTACCCCATATGAATTTTAGGATTCTTGGTTCTACTTCAGTGAAGAATATCATTGGGATTCTGATTGGGATTGCATTGAATGTGTAGATTGCTTTAGATAGTATGGACATTTTAGCTATGTTTATTCTTTCAATCCATCTGCATGGAATAAGTTTCCATTTCTTTGTCATCAATTTATTTCAATAATGTCTTATAGTTTTCATTGTATAGGTCTTTCACCTCCTTAGTTAAATTTACTCCTAGATATTGTATTCTTTTTGTCGTGATTGTAAATGGCATTGTATTCTTGAGTTCTATTTCTGTCAGTTTGTTATTAGAGTACAGAAATGCAAGTGATTTTTTTCAGTTGGTTTTGAACCCTACAACTTTGCCATAGTTGTTATTTCTAACAGCTTTCCAGTGGATTCTTTAGGGTTTTCTATATAGGAAATCATGGCATCTGCAACCAGCAAGAGTTTCATTTCTTCCTTGCCAGTTTAGATACCTTTTATTCCTTTTTCTTGCCTAATTGCTCTGTCCAAAACCTCTAATGCTATGTTGAATTAGAGTGGTGAGAGTGCCACCCTTCTCTTGTTCTCAGAGTGATGGCTTTCAGTTTTCCCCTGTTAGTATGATGTTGGCTGTGGGTTTGTCATATATGGCTTTTATTATGTTGAGGTGCTTTCCTTCTATACCCATTTTGTTGAAAGATTTTATTATAAATAGATGGTGGATCTTGTCAAAAGCTTTCTCTGAGTCTATTGAGATGATCATGTGGGTTTTATTCCTTATGTTGTTAATGTGGTGTATTGCATTGATTGATTTGCGGATGTTGAACAATTGCTGCATCCGTGATGTACATTACACCTAATCATGTGTATGATCCTTTTAATGTGTTGCTCTATTCAAAATATTGGCAATATTTTGTTGAGAATTTTTGTTTCTAGGTTCATCAGTGATATTGGCCTGTAATTTTCCTTCTTTGTATTGTCCTTGTCTGGCTTTGGGATCAGGGTGATGTTGGCCTTGTAAATTGTGTTAGGAAGTATTCCATCTTATTCAAACTTTTGGAATATTTTGAGAAGGATAGGTATTAAATCTTCTTTGAAAGTTTGGTAGAATTCTCCAGAAAAGCCACCTGGTCCTGGAGTTTCATTTTTTGGGAGGCTTTTGATTACTGTTAATCTCTTTAATTATGATTGATCTATTCAGATTTTTTATTTCTTCTTGAATCAGTTTTGGGAGGTTGTATGAGTCTAAGAATTTATCTATTTCTTCTAGGTTGTCCAATTTGCCCGCATATGGTTTCTCATAGTATTCTCTTATAAGCCTTTGTATTTTTGTGGTATCCATTGTAATTTCTCCTCCTTCATTTCTAATTTTATTTATTTGAGCCTTATCTCTTTTTTTCTTAGTGAGTCTGGCTAAGGGTTTTTCAATTTTGTTTATCTTCTCAAAGAACTAGCTCTTAGTTTCATCGATCCTTTCTACTGTCTTTTGTTGTTTCAATTTCATTTATTTCTGCACTAGTTTTTATTATTTCCCTCCTTCTGCTTACTTGGGGCTTTCATTGTTCTTCTTTTTCTAGTTCTGTTAGGTGTAGTTTAAGATTATTTATTTGAGATTTTTCTTATTTGTTAAGGGGGGCCTGTATTGCTATGAATTTCCTTCTTAGGACCACTTTTGCTGCCTCCCATATGAGTTGGTATGCTTCATTTTCATTTGTCTCCAGATATTTTATGATTTCTCCTTTAATTTCTTCATTCATCCATTTGTTGCTCAGTAACATGTTGTTCAGTCTCCACATATTTGTCACTTTCTCAGCTTTTTTCTTGTAGTTGATTTCCAGTTTCATAGCATTATGGTTGGAAAAGATGCTTGATATGAGTTCAATGCTCTTAAATTTATTGCGGTTTTCCCTGTTTCCCAATATATAGCTTGACTTTGAGAATTTTCCATATGCATTTCAGAAGACTGTGTATTCTGCTGTTTTTGAATGGAGTATTCTATATATATTAAGTCCATCTGGTCTAGATTTTATGTTAGCTCCACCATTTCCTTGTTGACTTTCTGTGCAGATGATCTATTCATTGATGTAAGTGGGTCGTTGAGGTCCTGTACTATTATTGTGTTGCTGTTAATTTCTCCTTTTAGGTCTATTAATAGTTGCTTTATGTACTTTGGTGCTCCTGTGTTAGGTGCATATATTTTTATGTGTGTTATGTCCTCTTGGTGGTATGTCCCTTTTATCATTATATACTACCCCTCTTTGTCTCTCATTGTCTTTTTGATCTTGAAGTCTGCTTTGTCTGATATAAGTATACAACATCTGCTTTATTTTGTTTGGCATTAGCTTGGAGTGTCTTCTTCCATCCCTTCATTCTAAGCCTGTGTTTGTCTTTAGAGCTGAGATGTGTCTTCTGGAGGCAGCATATTGTTGGGTCTTGTTTTTTAATCAATCCAGCCACTCTGTGTCTTTTGATTGGAGAATTCAATCCAGTTACAGTTAGAGCAATTATTAATATATGAGGGCTTAATATTGCCATTTTATTACTTGTGTTCCAGTTGTTCTGTATTTACTTTGTTTCTCATCCTGTGTTTTTCAGACTGCCAATTCAGTTTTGTGGCTCTCGATGATGGTATTCTCAGTTTTCTCTTTATTTATCATTTGTGTGTCTGTTCTGATTTTTTTATTTAGTGCTTAACGTGATGTTTGAATAAAAGATTGCATAGATGATATAGTCCATTTCTGATGGCATGTTATTCTCTTAGTCTAAGCAGATTCCATCCCTTACCTTTTCCCTGTCTAAGTTATTGTTATCACAACTAATTCCATTTTGTGTTGTGAGCCTGTGGTTAAAATGAAGTCATTTTGTTTATTATTCACACACCTTCCCTTTATCTTTAATGTTATAATTAAGTGTTTTCTAACTTGTTCTGATAGAGAGTTTCAATTTTCTGGTTTTGTCTGTCTATTTATCTCCTTGCTTGAAGTTTTGTAAACCTTTTCTTTTTTTTCTCAGGTATGAGGGCCCTCTTGATCATTTCTTGTAGGTGGAGTCTTGTGGTGATGAACTCTCTCAGCTTTTATTTATCTGAGAAAGTTTTTATTTCTCCATCATATCTGAAGGATATTTTTGCTGGATAGAATATTCTTGGCTGAAGGTTTTTGTCTTTCAGAATTTTGAGCATATCATTCCACCCTCTCCTAGCCTGTAAGGTTTCTGCTGAGTAATCAACTGAAAGCCTGATAGAGGTTACTTTGTAGGTTATTTTATTCTGCCTTGCTGCCCTTAATATTTTTCCTTTGTCATTGTCTTTTGCCAGTTTTACTAATATATGCCTTGGAGAAGGTCTTTTTACCTTGATGTAATTAGGAGTTCTATTAGCTTCTTTTACTTGTAATTCTAGCTCTGTACCCAGGTTTGAGAATTTCTCAGCTATTATTTCTTTGAAGAAGCTCTCTACTAATTTGTCCCACTCTTTTCCCTCTGGAATATGTATAATCCTTACATTGCATTTCCTAATTGAGTCAGATATTTCTTGGAAAAATACTTCATTTCTTTTAGTCTGAGTTCTCTCTCCTCCTTCTGTGGTATGTGTATATTTCTGTCCTCTAAATTGGTAATTCTGTCTTCCATGATATCCGCTCTGTTTTTTAAGGACTCCAGGTTTTTCTTTATCTCATTCACTGTGTTTTTCATCTTGAACATTTATGAAAGGTTTTTCTTTATAGTTCAATCTCTTTTGTGAATAACTCCCTCTGTTCATTAATTTTATTCCTCATTTCACTGAACTATTCTTCAGAGTTTTTTTTATAACTTGTTAAATTTTTTTATGATAGCTATTTTGAATTCTCTATCATTTAGATTGTCAATTTCTGTGTCTTCAGGATTGATTTCTGGTGTTTGTCTTTTTCCTTCTGATCTGGAGTATGAATATATCAACTCATACTATTTGATGAGGCGGATTTGTGTTTCAGATAGTGATAGTATCTGGTTGCAGATTCCACCTGCTACCACGGCGGGGGGTCGGGCAGGAACTGTGTATGCTGAGCTGGCCGGAATCCCTGGTCACTGTGCCTGTCAGAGCCTGGGCCACTCCTTGGGAGTGCAGAAGCACTGTGGTCTTTCTCACTGAATGCAAGAGTGATCATGCAGGGGCTCTGTGTGGCCGCCACCTGCTCCCACCGTCCTATCGAGGCATACTTCTGCCTATGGGGCTCCAGTGATACTATGTGTGATCTTGGCATCCTGAAAATCGTTTGCCTGGGTCTGCAGATCTTCTGCTGCCTCTTCCTAGGTGGCACTGGGTGTTGTGCTTTATGGGCATGGCTTTTCCACTGGGTCTGAGCGTGGGCCACTTCCTGGGATTGTGGTGACACTGAGGGCTCTCCCACCAGATGGGAAAGCAGTCATGCATGGGCTCAGGGCTGCTGCTGCCTGCTCCCACAGTCCCACCAGTATGCATCCCAACCTTCAGGACCAGAGTGGTACTATGGGCATTTGTGGCACCCAGAAACTCATTTGCCTGGGTGCACACATCTGCCACCACATCTTCCTAGGTCACAGAGGCCATTGTGTTTGGTGGACGGGGCCTCCCCACTGGGTCCAAGCCAGGGTCACTCCCTGGGACTGTGGCAGCACTGTGGGCTCTCCCACCAGATGGGAAAACCATCATGCAGGGGCTCAGGGCTGCCATCAACTGTTCCTGTAGTAGTTCTGAGGCATACTCCCAACCTCAGGGCCACAGTGGTACCATGGGCACTCCAGTCAGGAGAGCAGTCACATGCATGCATAGGGCTGCTGAGGAGCCAGAGAGTATTCACCTATCTCCACCACCTTCCCAGGGGTAGACCATCCACCTTCAGATGTATAGCTGCATGGGTCTCTCAGGCGTCCTGTCATGCTGTGTGTGTATCTTCCACTGATCAATGAATATCCATTTAGTTGTAGTTCACAGGGGGAGAGATAAAGGGAACAGGTCTCTCCACCATGTTGTTGACATCACTCTTAGCTTTTTAAATTTTAAACATCCATTTCTTTCCAAGGCATGCACACACCAGATTTCAGGATCATGGTAGCTTTGGGTAAAACTCATAATTCTGTCTCTGGTAGGTTTAGGTAAAAGAACTCAACTGTGTCCAGAACCACTACTCATCTTTGAAAATCAAAGTCTGTTGCTGAGTCTTCTAAGACTGTATCACTTGGGGCCAATTTTCTTCCTGAAATTTGCCTACTATATCATTCTTCTCATCTCAGTTCTCTCTCATATTAGCATGCCCATATATGTCTGAAAAGCCAGATATGGTTCATGCAATTCAGTGAATGTAAATAAAAACAAGGATATGTCATTTAACTCCACATACATGATATATCCATATTGCAACTCCAGCCAATCCAGGGCAACTTCTATAAATATAAACTTATAAGTGCAACAAAGCTATCAAATAGCTTGATAGAAAACAAAATGGAACAGAGATGATGTAAATTCTATGGGATTGCGTTAGGTATAACAGAAAGTCAGCATAGAGAAAATGATTTGGAAGATGCATGTTGAATGATTTTGGTAGAACATGATGAAAAGTGAAAGGTAGCATATTCTAGGTAAAGAAAGCAGTATGAGCAAAGGCAAGGGTTATTGAAAGAGCATGTCATCCTCAGTCATCTGTGAGTTGTCCATTATAGATAGAAGAAAAAAGAGAATGATGAGATTTTAGATATGATGAGTTTGAGGTAACTGTGGAGTATACAGGGGGAGAAAATCAATAGGCAGTTGAAGCTAAGAATATAAGTCTTGGCCAAATATAGAGACTTAGCAGTCATAAGCATATGTGGTAACTGAAGCCATGGGAGTGGAAACTCAGGAAGAACATTTGCATACAGAAAAAAAAAGTGGGGTAAGAATGGAACTCAGCCAAAATTCAATATTTAAGGGGAAATATATTAGTGACAAATTGGTTGCAGGGGCAGAAATCCCTCCCAAAGTGAACGAGATAGGAAAGTATTTTGTTATAAGGATAAAGTAATAATGCAGAAATAAGGATTAAAAATGTAGCCAAACATCATGAGGGATGATAACTGGAAACCTATCAAGTACTGGGGTTTCTTCCCCTGCTCTCTAAGGCTGCAGTCTCTTGTCTTTCTGAATGTTGGTTTCATTATCTCTTGAATTTTCTGCCTTCACATACACATAAAACACATACAATACTCCAATTCTGGATTTGGATCACTTCCCAATTCAAATAGCCAACGCAAACTAATTCAGTCTCAAGTATAAACTTAAGGCTTAAGGCTCATTGGCTTGTTTCAGATCAAACATCCTTCTGCAATTGATATATAAAACACACATAGACATATTTTTACACATAAAAGTATTTGTTTGAACACATTGGAGAGATACCAAGGCAGCAATAACTTGTGGAACTAAGATTCTAGAGAGAAAGTCCATAGAGGAGAGTACATTTGAATCTGCTTTTCTACTGATTTGCTTATTTGAAAGCAGCTAAACAATTGAGAAGTTGACCAAATATTTCAGGAGTGCTTTGGAATTGGAAGACAAGCATTAGAGTTCAGGGCTCACCAAAGATGAGAGACCATAGAAAACACTGCAGGCTTTCAAATGGGACCCCAAGAAGCTACACTTCAGGTGAAAATGATAATCCACAACAAAGGTCAATGCTCATAAAAACTAGAATCTAACTTTTAATCACCTCTATCCCTGGTTGGATTAAGGTGATCTACCCTCAACTGCCTGCCAGAAACAAGAGTGAATTATTTCTTGTAGAAGATAATATCAAGTAGAACCCCAAATTATCTCCACAAACTATTATATACAGTGTCAGTCCATCAAAAATTACAAGGTCTAAAAATGACAATAAATGACCAAATACAATAGAAAAAATATACAACAGAAACAAATTTATAGATGATCCAGATATGATATTGAAGTTATCAAGGACAAGCTTTAAAATATATCTCAACAAACTATGGCCTATAGGACAAATCCAGCCTGCTGCTTGATTTTTAAATAAATTTTATTGGAAAATAACCATACTTATTTGTTTCCATAGTGTTTGTAGTCATTTTCATGCTAAAACAGCAGTTAAGTAGTTGCAACAGAGACCATATGTCTGTTGAAGTGGAAAATATTTAGTATATGGCCCTTTACAGTAAAAATTTGCCAACCATTGTTTTAAATTAAATTTGATTACTATCTCCAAGAAATTAAATAAAAAGATTGAGATTATTAGCAGAGAACTGCAAACATGAAAAGTACTAGAATAGGAAATTTAAAACTGAAAAAATATAACTGAAATCAAATCTCAATCGATGGGTTTAGTAGATACGACACAGATGAAGAGATAACTAGATGAATTTGAAGATAGCACATAAGAAAATATATAGACTGAAACATGGAGAACAAAAGTGTGGAAAACAGAAAAGAGCTTAAAAAACGTATGAAAAAGAGTGAAACAACTAATCATCCATATAACTTGCATCACAGAAAGATTAAAGAGAGATGAAGCACAAGTAGTATTTGAAGAAATAAAGGCTGAGAAATTTCCAAACTGTTAAAAGATATCAAATTACACAGAAGTACTAAAAAACCCAAACAAAATAAACGTTTAGAAAAACACACTTAAGGAGATCAGAGTAAAACTGCCCAAAATAAAAAATATAAATGAAATCTTAAAAATAGCTAGAAACAGCAGTCATATTTTATCCAAAGGATCAACAATAAGAATGATAGCTGAATGCTCAACACATATAATGGAAGTTATCTTAAACTTGACTAAAGAAAACAGCTTCTAATGTAACTCTTTTGTGTGCACGAGCCCAGTTACAGAATAAGGAGAGACTAGGTCCTAGGGAACTCCAAAGGGGTAGGTGCTAGAAGGAGGAGAGATCCATGGGGCATCCAAAAGAGTGACTGGTTGGTGTGTATCAGTGAGAGAAGCAAGGAGAGCCAACATTTCCCCACAGGATTTGATAGGTTGTATTTTTACTGTTTTTCCTTCTACATAGTTTGTAAATTTAGTTTGTTTATTTCTTTACCAGAAAACTTATTTAGATGAGAAGGTGGATTTTTTAAAAATCCCCAGTGTGTAGATTGTTTTTGGTTCTCCATTTCTAATTTTACTGCATCATGATCCACAGATGTGTCCTGTGCGATTTCTGCTTTGGGGCAAAAAACTTGCAATGTTGTTTGTGGCCAAATTACATGGAAAAGTTTTGTTGATGTATCAAGTGTTTGAAAAGGATATTTGTTTTTCTACTGAATAAAGTTTATACGTATTTTAAAAGAAGCTTGTTAGTTACAATATTCAAATACTCTTTATGCTGGCTTATAGTTTGAGTGTGGATTTGTCATTTTTGTTTTTGTATTTCTATCATTTTTTGATTTCTATATTTTGAAGATTTATTAAAAGATATATAGAAATCATGACTGTTATACTGACCTGGTAGATCATTTATCAGTATGAAGTATTTCTGTTTCCTCCTCAAATATATTTTAAATTCTAGTTTGCCTAATATTGACCTGGTGACATTTGATTTTATTGTTACAATTCGTTTGATATATATGCATTTATTTCTGAAGTGTCAGTCATTTTCACCTTTTTGGATTTAGTTATGTTCCTTTTCATCAACATATAGCTAGATTTTATTTTTTGAAGTTCAATCTAAGTTTCAGTCTTTTAAAGGGTAATTATTGATATAGATGATTGATGGATACATAGATAGATGGATGGATAGACATAGAGAAAGATACAAACACACATTTATTTTCCTATTTGTTTACTGATTTTTTCTTTCTTTTCTTGTATTTTGTTACATTGATTGTGATTTCACTATTCCTTTTCTTTTCTAAACGTATGAATATATATTGCCTTACATAAAATAAATATTTAGGCTTTCATTAAAAGAAACTAAAAGAACAATACAATAAATTGAAGTAAAATGAAAAAAATAATAAAATATTTAAATATCTTTTTTAGAAAAATAAGACCTGAATGCTAAATAGAAATAATGAAATTTATCTTCAAATTGACTAAATAAAATAACTTCCAACTCAGAATTCTATACTGGGGGAAAATATCCTTCATGAATAAAGACAAATTAAAGACATTTTCAGAGTAATTAAACTGAGAGAACTTATCAGCAAACCTGTACTAAAGGAAACGTTAAAAGGAGTTCTTCAAGCAGGAAGAAAATAATCCTAAAGTGTTGAAAAACACGAAGTAATGAAGAGCAAAGAAAACAGTAAATATGTGTGTAAATATTGATTATATGATATATATTATGTTAATAGCATATATAATATATATGTTATATATAGCATATATAAAATACTATATATATGCATATATATATATATTATTAAAACACACACAAAAATAGCACAAGAGGAAAAGATAATGTGATTTATAGTGCTCTAAGATACTTTCATTGTCCAGAATGTGGTAAAAGTACTAATTTATATTGCACTTAAATAAGTTAAGGATGCATGCTGTAATTTCTCTAGGGTACCACTAAAAGAATATGAAAAGAATGTATAATCTTCAAGCTAATAAAGGAATAGAATGAAACAATAAAATGATTAACTCAAAATAATTATTTTTATCACTAGAAAACCAATACTAAGTAAATAAACTCAAATATATTAGTAATTATATTAAATTTAAATGAACTACTCCAATTAAAAGACAAATATTATCAGAGTAAATTAAAGTGTTGAGTACAAACCATGGAAACCTTATCAGTCTCTCATTAACATCATTTTGTGTCCCTCTGTGTTGGTGTGCTTCCTGTGTTGAAACACTCTCCACTTCCATATTTTGGATGAAATATCAAGCTTTTCAATATGGGATCTGGGTTACGACACAGGGGCCAGATGATGTAATTTCAAAGTTCAGGTAGTATCTCTCCATACAAAACCCTTGAACAATGGAAATTGAAAGGATCTGAGCTGATAAATTCTTCTTCTTCTCCCCTTCCATATGCTAATTTCAGCTGCAATTTCTCCTTGAAACACTTCTATGTTTCTGCATAAATGTCCTACATAAAAAATGTCCTGCATAAGTAAACAAACTTGTTGAACAGTTTTCTGTGCCTCTTGATGGTTTGTTTACAAGTGATAGCCAGCATCATAACATATTATATAACATTGCTTTACACTTTCCCTTGTCTTGGTTTCCCATTTTTTTTCTTAAAGTTACTGTTCTAGATTAAACATAAAACTGGTACGTAAATGAAAGAGACAAATTCCTGAGAAACCAGCATGTAAAGAAACTAACACAAGAATAATTAGATGTTCTGAATAGATATATACCTGAAATAAAGAAACTGTATCCAGAATTTAAAACCTTCTTATGAAAACAATTCTAGGTCCATAGAATTTCATTAGTGAGTTCTATTAAACATTTAAGGATAAAATTAAAACCAATATTATACAAATTCTTCGAAGAAAAGAAGAAGGAATATTACTCACTGCATTTTAGGAGGCCAGTTTAACTTTGCTACTAGAATATGAAAATTATATCACAAGAAAATAGAATTAGAAGCCTATCTTTCTTGGGTGTATGAGTGCGAAAATACAAAACATTAACAAACTGAATCTAGTTATTTATAAAAAGAGTAATATATCATGAACATTTGGATCTATTACAGGAATATAATGTTGGTTTAATACTCAAATTAATCAAAGTCATCTCCCACATAAACAGAATAAAAAAATGTATCTCAAAATATGTATTAAAAAAGCAATTGATAAAATCCAATGTCTATTAATGTCCATTAGAAAAGCAGGATATTTATAAAAACTTAAACCAAACATCACAGTTAATTGTGAAATATTGAAAGTTTTCCCCTTGAGATCAGCACTGAGGCAAGAACACCAACTATATATGCCTCTGTTTAAAATTGTGCTGGAGTTCCTAGCCAATGCAGCAAGGCACGGACAAATAAAAGTCATGGAGGCTGAAATGGGAAGAAATAAAAGTAACATTATTTGCAGAAAACAAATGAGTACATCCAAAGAAATCTACAGATGTGTTATATTTAATAGATGAACTTGGTGAGATCTGAAGATACAATATCAATACAGAAAAACTTTATTATACTTTTATATAACAGCAATAGGTAATTACAAAATAACCACTGTAAAATAATACTATTTATGGTAGCATAAAAAGCACCAAAGAACTAGGAATAAGTCCAGTAAAAAATTATAAAGACTTCTACACGGAAAACTCTGAAACATTATTGAGAGAAAATTTTGAAAGCAAATATAGATGCAGGAGCAAACCATATTCACGAATTTGAAGACTCAGTATCATCAACACGTTAATTCTCCCAAAATTCATGCATAGCTTCAATGCATTCTGTATAAAAACTCAAGTGGAATTCTTGTGGAATTTGACACTTTCATTCTAAGTTATTAACAGAAATGCAAAGGGGCAAAAATGGCAACACCATCCTAAAGAATAAAGATGGTGGAATCACATTACCAGATGTTAATTAAGGCTTGTTATAAGCTTATAGTAAGTTAGACACTGTGGTGTTAGAACCAGGATATGAAATATACAAATGGAACAGGAAAGAAAGTCCAGAAACAATTTCTCACACATAAGGACACTTGTTTGATCACAAAGGTGGCATAACAGACCAGGGGGAAATGATAGCCTTTGGAGTAAATGGTGCTGGATTAATTGGATAGCCTTGTGGAAAAAATGAATTGACCTCTACCTCATATTATATACAAAGTCAATCCCAGGTTGACTGAAGATCCAAAATTTTAAAGTAAAATAATTAAATTTCTAGAGCTTGTCATAGGAGAATATCTTCACGACTTTGGGATAAAGAGGATGCAAATATGTCTAAAATAGATTGAAGATAATTTGGACTACATTAAAATTAAGGACCTACTTTAATCAAAATGCACAATGGGAGAAGATAGTTGAGATATATATAATCAACGAAGAACTCATATCCATAATGTTAAAATAATTTCTACAAATATTATTAAAAAGATGAACATGTCATAGAAAAATGAGCAAAAGACTTGTGCAAAATATGATAAACATCTGAAAAGGAGCTTAATTTATTTTGTAATCAAGCATATTTAAAACCACAATGATATGTTATTAAGCTTACAGAGGAACAGCTGAAATGAAACACCTGAGAATATGAAGTGTTAGCAACGGTGTGGAGCAACCAGAGCTCTCCTATACTGCTGGTGGGAATGCAAACTGATACATCCACTTTGGGAAACTCTTCAGCAACATCTACTAAAACTGGATATATACTTATTTTTTAGGCCAGTAACTATACTCCTAATGATATATAAAATCAAATTATGCATATATGTGAACAAATAGACATGAACAAGAATGCCCATAGAAGTGTTCTTCATGATAATTCCAAACTGGAAACAACCCGAATATCAACAGTAGAATGGATACATTTGGGGCCTATTCATCATACGGTGGAATACTATGCAACAATGAAAATTAAAGTTCAGCTACATAAAACAACATGGAATCTCACAAACAAAATATTGAGTGACCAGGGGAAACACCAAAGAGCAGATTTTACCTATTTAGTTATAGAAAGTTCAGAAAGAGACAAAACCAATGTATAATGTTAGAAGTTAAAAAGGCATTTATCTTTGGAGAGATGTCAAGGAATAGTGACTGGCAGTGGGTATAAAGACAGCTTCTGAATTGTTGCTAATGTTCTGTTACATGAATGTGAAAATTTATCAAGTAGACTCTTGGGATGTGTGCTCTTTTCTCCATATACATTAACTATGATTTTAAAGCTATTAATTCTCAAGAAAAGACATTCTAATTGGTTTAAATTTACCCATATGTCAACCCTGATCCAGTCAGCCGAAGTCACTGTATTGGGTTCACATAGTCTGCATCTCATTCATTAGGGGTCATGGGGTGACACACTTTGAGAAGGGGTTGAATTGGTATCAAAAACCTGAACATGAAAAATAAATTGAAAAGAAATTGTGATATCAGGAGAAACAGGAGGGAAAAATCATTTGAAAACAAAAATGGATAGTGTTTCAAAAACAAGAAAGTGTTGAATGAGTTCAATGCTACTACAAGTCCAAGTAAAATAAAAATTGAAACGAGTTAAGTCGATTAAGGATCACTGGTGACATTTGTGATGAAAGTTTCAGTGCTATGAGAGGGACAAAAGCCTAATTGAAAGAAAAATACCAGTTGAGGTAGGATGAAGAATAAATGACTGCCCTCTGGGAATCTTACGAAGGCTATAGACCTTCTTGCCAGAAAGATGCATATGTACACAGAAACATAAAATAATTCTCTCCATTTCAAGGAGTCTGTGTTCCTTTGGAAGCTCATTTATCAATCCCGGTTTAAGAAAACTTACTGCAGGATATCTTTATGAAGCTCTTGGTTATGAAGAGGAGATGAGACAGCAGTAACTAGAGCAGGCTAAGTGTTGGGAAAGATTTGAGGCTTTAATGTGTTTTGCTTTTAATGGGAGACTTTAAGCATAGTTATAAACTTTGGAAAGAACTTAAATAGAAAGGAAGAGGTTGTAAACACAGGAGTCAGAGGAAATAACTGAAGGATCAAGGTTACTATTATGGAGGAGATAGGAAGGGATAAAAGCAAGACCAAAGGCTCAGGCAATAAACAGAAAGATCACTTCTTCTGAGATTGAAGAGAATGATTTGATGGCAGGTACAAATATAAATAAATTTATAGATGTGGAAGCAGGAAATTGTGTAACTTCATTACTATTCGACTCAATTTTCTTTATGAAGAAAAGAAAGGTATCATCTACAGAATGGTGATCAAGATGCTAAAGAGACTGAAGAGATTTACTTTAAGATTCAAATAATCTCCCTGATATTTATCCCAAATGTTTTCTTTGAGCAAATAATTTGAGAACCACATGGTTGAGGTGTTGTGCTAAGATACAAAACTAAGCCATAGTCCTTGTCTTGGAGGAATTCACTGTGTAAATTATTGATAGAACAAGTTCCCTCATGTGATAATGGCTGCCTGAACTACCAGGATGAGAAGGATTGTGAAGTTTGACCTTGGCTCAATAGGAAGGAGTATCTATGACAAGAAAGGGAGAATGCCACATATGTGCCACCCCTTTTACATGTGCAGCACGTTATTACAGGCAGAATTCTAAAAGTACATGATCACTTATAATAACCTATGAGGTGAGTAGTTCAGGCATTATCTCAATTTTATTTCAATTTGAATCACTTTTGAAATAATAACTTCCATAAGTGTACGTCTTTTATAAAGTAAGATTTCCTGGTTTTTCCTAAATGTACCTCTTCCTACTCAAAAACACCCTCTAGTTCTAGCATTCCTTGTCTTGATACTACAGATTTTAATCAGACATTTGAATCTCAATCTTTCCACATTGAAGAATTCTCATCATTTGTCTCTCCTGAATAAAACCCCTGCAATACTTTTTTTGAATGGCTTACATAATAATAGGAATATTGTGATTATAAAAACAAATAACCACTCTGCTTATTCATGCACATGTGAGATAATGCATGGACAGAACTTAGCACTTAATATTTAATAAATGTAGGGCATTCTCATTATAATTTTTATTAAAAACTTTTTGCTCTCTTGTCTATTGTTTATCTTTTCAGTGCTGCTTCTCTTTTTTCCCCCCTTTAATCCTTTAATTCCTTTGCCATAGACTTTGCAGTAGACTTCTGCAGGCAGTGCCGTAGTTGTCCATCCTTCTATCAGGGCATTCACTATTGAAAGATTTCTGGTACTGGACTAGCATTCATTCAAATGATCCCCCAAAATAAGCCAAATGATTTAAAAGTGTAGTTATTCTATCTAGTGAGAATGTCATTCTAAAACTCTGGAATGGTGCATCATAGTACAAAAAAAATGTACAAGGTGTGAGAGTCTGCTGGCTTGGATTCTAATTCCTACTCTGCTATTAATGCTGTGTGTCCACTTCATCAATCTAAGTTGGCTTTACCAACAGCAATATACATTTGAGAGGTTAGGGGGATTTAGGATTTGTCAGAATAGTCTCTAAAATTGGCCACCAAAATGATACGTTTATATATAATCTAGACATAGAAAACTGAATAAAATATATTTTATTGTTCCTTTTCAATTCATCCTCCAAATAACCCAGAATTGAGTCAACTGAATTCTAATTTGAGCTCAAGTGTTACTTATCTGTGAGTTCTTGAAAAATCAAAAGCTCTTTGGGTCACAATTTTATTACGTGAATATTATAGAAATTGGAAAGAACAAGTATATGAAAAGTTAAAGGAATCACCAGGAGGAAAACTCGAAAGAAGACAAGTGGTAAACTCAATCTGTTCATTGTCCAAGACTTTCACATACTGATACTATGAAGTTCTCAAGAGACTGACAGCAACTTAAATTGACATCATTATTTTATACCTAGAATTGTTAATGGAGCCAGATGTTTATATGAGCCTGAGCATGATCAGTGAGTTATCTTCCTAGAGACTTGATACTAAGGAGTGAAAATCTAATCTGAAGCCTGTTTGAGAATATGTAGTTAGTTGGATGATGTGAATATTCGGTGGCATTGAAGTAAGACAGCTGATGTGCTCTGTCCACAACAGGAAAATTTTTACCGTTAATACCTTTCATTAAGTCTTGCTCTGTCCTAGGATCCAAAGTTTCTGTAAGATGACTTCTCATTTTTATTCCTCTGGTCCATTATGTGTTGTTTTCTTAGCATATCTCTCAGAGGGCAACCTGTTTTCCAAGTTCTTGGAAATCAATACACTGTTTTTACGCTTTATTTAAGGGATTTTAAAACCTGCCCTCACAGAACTGCTGTAGTTTCTGAATGAGATAATGTATTTTACAGCACTTAATCTTGTTTAAGGCTATTGTTATAATACTGTTATATACATTGTTATTTGGTACTCCAGGAGAAACAAACAAAATAGGAAACAGTATTCTTTTCAAGAAAGTGCTTAATATTTTGGAAAATTATAGATTTGCATGCATAGATTAACAATAATAATAATTACTGATGATATTTGTGTTCTCAGCATGTTCCAGGCACTGTGCTAAGTACTTAACATTTCATCTTCGCAAAAACCATCTGAGAAAGATACTGTTATTTTTCCTCTTTTACAGATGAGGAAAAATAAACCTAAATGGATTAAGTAACTTTCACAAGGTCACACAGATAGTAAGTGATAGAGCAAGGATTTGAACTTAAATAGAATGATTCTGGAAAAGGAGCCAAAGCGTGTGTTTGGGGGGTCAGAGAAAACCTCTGCTTAGGATAGAATAGTGGTATTAAATTATTGGCCTATATATTTTTGGAAACAAGAAAACGACAACTGTACATTTTTCCCTACAAGTAGTGAAGTAATTTGTATTTGTATTTTTTAAACATGAGAAAGTAAAGCCATTTCTAACTTTATTTCTTATTTTGTTGCAGTAACATTGGATTATAACATTTATAAATGTTTTATATAACATTTTACATAACATTTATATATATATATTATATAGCTTTCAGATGTACATTGTAATATATTTCAAATTCTGTGTACACTACATCATGTTCACCACCCAAGAACTAATTATAGTCCATCCTCTCACATGTGAGCCTAATTACCCCTTTTGCACTGCCCCCTCCCCGCTTCCCCTTTGGTAACCACCAATCCAATCTCCAATTTTTGTGTTTGTGTGTCGTTGTTTTTACCTTCTACTTATGAGTGAGATCATATGGTATTTGACTTTCTCCCTCTTATTTCACTTAGCATAATACCCTCAAGGTCCATCCATGTTGTCACAAATGGCCAGATTTCATCATTTCTTATGGCTGAGTAGTATTCCATTGTGCATATATACCACATCTTCTTTATCCATTCATCCCTTGATGGGCAGCTAGGTTGCTTCCAAGTCTTGGCTATTGTGAATAATGCTGCAATGAACATGGGGGTGCATGTATCTTTATGCATTTGTGTTTTCAAGTTCTTTGGATAGATACCCAGCAGTTGAATAGCTGGATCATATGGTAGATCTATCCTTAATTTTCTGAGGATACTCCATACTGCTTTCCATAGTGGCTGCACCAGTTTGCTCTCCCACCAGCACTGTAGAGGGTTCCCTTCTCTCCACATCCTCTCCAACACTTGTTGTTTCCTGTCTTGTTGATTACAGCCATTCTGACCGGAGTGAGGTGATACCTCATTGTAGTTTTGATTTGCGTTTCCCTGATAGCTAATGATGTTGAGCATCTTTTCACATGCCTGTTGGCCATCCGTAGATCTTCTTTGGAGAAATCTCTGTTCAGATTTTTTGACCATTTTTTAATTGGGTTGTTGGTTTTTTTGTTGTTGAGATGTATGAGTTCTTTGTATATTTTGGATATTAACCCCTTATCTGATTTATGGTTTGCAAATATCTTCTCCCAATTGTTAGGTTGTCTTTTCGTTTTGTTGATGGTTTCCTTTGCTATGCAGCAGCTTTTTAGTTTGATGTAGTCCCATTTGTTCATTTTTCGTTTTCTTTTCTTTCCCTTGCTCGGTCAGACATGGTATTTGAAAATATGCTGCTCATACCAATGTCAAGAGCATACTGCCTATGTTTTCTTCTAGCTGTTTCACGGTTTCGGGTCTTACATTGAAGTCTTTAATCCATTTTGAGTTGATTTTTGTGCAAGGTGTAAAGGAATGGTCTACTTTCATTCTTTTGCATGTGGCTGTCCAGTTTTCCCAACACCATTTATTGAAGAGACTCTCCTTTCTCCACTGTATGCTATTGGCTCCCTTGTCAAATATTCGCTGTCCATAAATGTGTGGGTTTACTTCTGGGCTGTCGATTCTGTTCCATTGATCTGTGTGTCTACTTTTGTGCCAGTACCATGCTGTTTTTGTTACTATGGCGTTGTAGTATATTTTGCAATCAGGGAGTGTGATATCTCCAGCTTTGTTCTTTTTTCTCAGGAATCCTTTGGCTATTCAGGGTCTTTTGTTGTTCCATACAAATTTTAGGATTCCTTGTTTTATTTATGTGAAAACTGTTGTTGGAACTTTGATAGGGATTGCGTTGAATTTGTAGATTGTTTTAGAAAATATGGACATTTTAAATATGTTGATTCTTCCAATCCAAGAGCACAGAATATCTTTCCATTTCTTTGTGTCTTCTTCGATTTCTTTCAACAATATTTTATAGGTTTTGGTGTACAGATCTTTCCCCTCTTTGGTTAAGTTTATTCCTAGGTATTTTATTCTTTTTGTTGCAACTGTAAATGGGATTGTATTCTTAATTTCTCTTTCTGCTACTTCGTTATTAGTGTATAGAAAAAATCCAATTTTTGTATGTTGATTTTGTATCTTGGGACTTGACTCTATTCATTTATTATTTCTGAATGATTTTTAGTGGATACTTTAGGGTTTGCTATATATAAAATCATATCCTCTGCAAAGAGTGACAGCTTCATTTCTTTTCCAATATGTATGCCTTTTCTTTCCTTTCCTTGGCTGGTTGCTCTGGCTAGGACTTCGAATACTATGTTAAATAAGAGTGGTGACAGTAGGCATCCTTGTCTGGTTCCTGTTCTTAGAGGGATAGCTTTCAGTTTTTCTCCATTGAGAATGATATCTGCTGCTGGTTTGTCAAACATGACCTTTATTATGTTGAGGTATTTTCCTTCTATACCCATTTTATTTAGAGTTTTTATCATAAATGGATGCTATACCTTGTCAAATGCTTTCTCTGCATCTATTGAGATGATCATGTGATTTTTATTCTTCATTTTGTTACTGTGATGTATCACGTTGATAGATTTGCGGATGTTGAACCATTCTTGCATGCCTGGAATGAAACCCACTTGATCAGGATGTATGATCTTTTTAATGTATTGCTGTATTCAATTTGCTAGTATTTTGTCGAGGATTTTTGCTTCGATGTTCATCAGTGATATTGGCCTGTAATTTTATTTTTTTTTGTGCTGCCCTTGTCTGGTTTTGGTATCAGGATAATGTTGGCTTTGTAGAATGAGTTAGGAAGTCTCCCCTCCTCTTCAATTTTTTGGAAGAGTTTGAGAAGGATAGGTATTAAGTCTTTGAATGTTTGGTAGAATTCACTAGGGAAGCCATCTGGTCCTGGACTTTTATTTTTGGGAGGTTTTTGATTGATGTCTCGATCTCCTTACTGGTGATTGATCTATTCAAATTCTCTACTTCTTCTTGGTCCAGTTTTGGAAGGTTGTATGTTTCTAAGAATTTATCCATTTCTTCTAGATTATGCAATTTGTTGGCATATAACTTTTCATAGTACTCTCTTATTGTCTTTTGTATTTCTGAGGTGTCCATTGTAATCTCTCCTCTTTCATTTCTGATTTTATTTATTTGAACCTTCTTTCTTTTTTTCTTGGTGAGTCTAGCTAAGGGCTTGTCAATTTTGTTTACCTTTTCAAAGAACCAGCTCTTGGTTTCATTAATGTTTTCTATTGTTTTTTTAGTCTCTATTTCATTTATCTCTGCTCTGATTTTTATTATTTCCTTCCTTCTGCTGATTTTGGGCTTTGTTTCCTCTTCTTTTTCAGTACCCTTAGATGCACTGTTAGATTGTTTATTTGGGGTTTTTCTTGTTTGTTGAGGTAGTCCTGAATTGCTATAAACTTCCCTCTTAGAACCGCTTTTGCTGTATCGCACAGATTTTGGCATGTCGTATTTTCATTTTCATTTGTCTCCAGTAATTTTTTGATTTCTTCATTGACCCAATCGTTGTTCAGTAACCTTTTGTTTAATCTCCACATTTTTGTGGCTTTTCTGGTTTTCTCCCTGTAGTTGATTTCCAGTTTCATAGCTTTGTGGTCAGAAAAGATGCATGGTACTATTTCGACCTTCTTAAATTTATTGAGTCTTGTTTTGTGGCCTAATATGTGATCAATCCTGGAGAATGTTTCATGTCCATTTGAAAAGAATGTATATTCTGTACTTTTTGGATGGAATGTTCTATATATATCCCCTAAGTCCATCTGGTCAAATGTGTCATTTAATGCCAGTGTTTCCTTATTGATCTTCTGTTTGGATGATCTGTCCATTGGTTTAAGTGGAATGTTAAAGTCCCCTACTATTATTGTGTTACTGTCTATTTCTCCTTTTATGTCTGTTAATAATCACTTTATATATTTAGGTGCTCCTATGATGGATGCATAGATATTTACATTTGTTATATTTTCTTGTGGGATTGTTCCCTTTAACATTATGTAGTGCCCGTCTTTGTCTCTTGTTACAGTTTTTGTTTTAATGTCTAATTTGTCTGATATAAGTATTGCTACTCCCTCTTTCTTTCCTTTGCCGTTTGCATGGAATGTCTTTTTCCATCGTTTCACTTTCAGTTTGTGAGTGTCTTTAGGTCTGAATTGTGTCTCTTGTATGCAGCATATACATGGCTCATCTTTTTGTATACAATTGGCCACCCTATGCCTTTTGATTGGAGTATTTAGTCCATTGACATTTAAAGTAGCTATTGATAAATATGTATTTATTGCTATTTTGTTACTTTTTTGGGGGTGTGTTAGTAGTTCTTCTCTGTTCTTCTCTTTTTCTCTTGCTCTCTTCCCTTGTAGTTTGATGGCTTTCTTTAGTAATATGTTTGATTTCTTTTGTCTTGCTTATTATAGGCTTCTGATTTGTGATTACCATGAGGAACGTATATAATATTCTATGTACATAAGAGTCTTTATTGAGTTGATAGACTCTTTAGCTTGACCTCTTTCTAAAAGCTCTACTTTTTCACTCCCCTACTCCCACATTTTATGTTTTTGAAATCATATCTAATCTCTTCTTTTTTGTGTGTCTATCCATAACTCTCTTATCATCGAAATAGGTAATTTTAGTACTTTTGTCTTTTAACCTTCATCTTATCTTCACAGGTGGTTGATCTGCTACCATTACTATATTTTTCTCTTTACCAGTTATTTTGTTGCCTGTTTTTTTTGGGGGGGGGTTATTTCCTTTGATAATTTTTTTATCCCTATTTGTGGTCCTCACTTTCCCACTTAAATATGTCCCTTCAGCATTTCTTGTAGAACTGGTGTCTTGGTGGTAAACTTCTTTAACATTTCCTTGTCTGGGAAGCTCTTTATCTCTCCTTACATTCTGAATGACAACCTTGATGGATAAAGTATTCTTGGCTGTAGGTCTTTTCCTTTTAGCACTTTAAATATGTCATGCCATTCTCTTCTTGCCTGTAGGGTTTCAGCTGAGAAGTCTGCTGATAGCTTTATGGGGTTTTCTTTGTATGTCACTTGTTGCCTTTCTCTTGCCGCTTTTAGGATTCTCTCTTTATGTTTAATTTTGGACATTTTAATTATAATGTGTCTTGGCATGGGCCTCTTTGGGCTCATCATGTTTGGAGCTCTCTGTACTTCCTGTACTTGAAGGTCTGTTTCTTTCCTTAGATTAGGAACATTTTCATCTATTATTTCTTCAAATAGATTTTCTGCCCCTTTGTCTCTCTCTTCTCCTTCTGGGACACCTATAATATGAATTTTAGTGCACTTGATATTGTTCCAGAGTTCCCTTAGACTGTTCTCATTCTGTCTAATTCTTTTTTCTTTTTTCTGTTCAGCTTGGGTGATTTCCTCTAGTCTTTTGTCTAGCTCACTGATCCATTCTTCTGCATCCTCTACTCTGCCATTGAGTCCCTCTAGTGAATTTTTCTTTTCCGGTATTGTATTCTTCATTTCTGATTGGTTCTTTTTTATATTTTTCAGTTCTTTTTTGATGAGCTCACTGTGTTCATCCAATCTTCTCCTAATATCTGTGAGAATCCTTATGAGATTCTGTTTGAACTCTTTGTCAGGTAGGTCACTTATTTCTGTTTCATTTAGTCCTTTTTCTGGGGTTTTGTCCTGTTCCCTTGCTTGGAATGTATTCCTTTGTCTCTTCATTATGCCTCTTTCTCTGTGCTTTTTTCTATGTATTAGATGAGTCGTCTATGTCTCCTGATCTTGGAGAAGTGGCATAATGTAAGAGATGCCTTAAGTGGCCTTGTGTAAGAGATGCCTTATGAGGCCCAGCAATGTGCTTCCCTCTCATCACCAGTCCAAAAGATCCAGGAGTGACCCCTTTCTGGGCTACTTGTGTCCTTCTGCTGTGTCAGGGTTGCTCTTATTGCAGGTGCCCAGGGAATCTAGTCTTTCTTTCCCTGGCCAGCTGTTTGTAAATCTGGTTTGGGGAGCCTCAGCATTGTTGGCTACAAGGTCTAACAGCACACTCTTGTTGCAGTTTTCCTGTTAATTGGATAGGTATGCAGTGTAGCTGGTCACTAGGCTCAGGGGCTTAAATTGCTATAGGCCTCAGGCCAACAAGGCTGTTCTCAGTTCTCTCAGCTGAGTGGGTTGGCCCTAGGCATGGGAGCACTCAATTGTTTGAGGCTTTGGAATGTGGGGCTGATCCTTTTTATGGGTATTTGTGAAGCACTGGTCTTCTGTGGCTGATAAACCTCACCCCCCACAGGACCCCATACACCATCAACACAGTCCTGGTCTGTGCACACTTCCCAACCCCCTGGAGCATACCCTGTTGCCCCACTGCAGAGGCCCCCACCTCTGCACCAATGTCCCCCACAGTTCACCTGGCCCTCACACAGGCCCTGCCCCACAGAGGTGGACACACTCGCCTGCCTGTAGAAGATCAAGGTGCCCAGTCAATGCAGGCTGACAAGTAGCCTGAGGGCTTGCTGTTGGGTGGAGCGGGTCCCTATGGTGGGTTGCCTGCCCTGGCTGTACTGGATTATATCTGTGTTCTAGTGGGTGTGGCAGCCTCCTTGGCTAACAGTCCAGGGGAATAACCTCAATGGTGTCTTCCAGGGTCTGTGTCAGCACACCTGGACAAGGTCAGAACAATGGGCCCCACCAATGTATCAGTCTCAGGAGAGGTCTCTCCTCTCACCGAGATGCCCCCAGAGCCCACCAGGTGAGTCTCTTTTCACCAAAGGACTGTTAGCCTTCTCTCTGGTGATTTTAATTTGCTGAGATGGATGAGTTTGTGCGTAGGCCCTTTAAGACCCGGATCTTTTTGGCTTTTGTCCAATAGCTTTTCTGGGCATATTCCCTGCTGCAGTTAATAGCCAGTGAAGCCAGATAGTAAGACCCTTGTCTCAGTTGTGCTAAGTCTGAAGGACGCTTATAGCAGTCCAGCCCCTGATGTGGACCTCACTCCTCCAGGGAGGGCTGTGTACCTTAGGATTGCTCCTGCCTGGATGGCTGAGAAACTTTGCTGCTCTCAAAGGTGACTTTTTTCTCTCCAGCAGGAATTTCTGCCCCTTCCACCTTAGGACTGTCCCTTGTTGTGGAGGTTCTTTTTATCCAGTTTTCAGTTTTGTATCCAGGGTAAGTTTTCCAAAAATAGTTGCAACCTGGTTGTGTTCATGGGAGGAGATGAGTTCAGAGTCTGCTTGCACCACTATCTTGACGAAATCTCAGCCATTTGTAACTTTAAAATGTTTTTAAAAAGAAAGAAGTTCCCAACTTTAGTCTCAGTCCCAGATTCTACTTAGTTTGCTCTGTGACAGTCATGCTATTTTTACCTTTAAAACTTAAAAAAATTCAGTTACTGATTACAAGTAACAAAAGACTTGTTGATGGCTTCACACAAATGCCCAGAATGTGTCCTAAACGTTTACACTTAATGAATTTGGAAACTGACATCTCTTTCTTCATATGACTAAAATATGCTCTAAGCTGTGACGTTACTTGTTACAACTAAATAATTGAAATTACTTTCTTCTGATCAAATCTTCAGAGGGGACATTGCCAAGAGGATTTCTTTCTTTCTTTTTTTTTTTACAGGTGAATGATATGAAGGATATGCATTAGATCCCTTCTTCCTTGTGCCACCTTAGGACAATAATCATAAACTTTGAAACCAAGAGGGTAGAAATTGTGACAGATTTATTCCTGTCTCAGTCCTTGTTCAACTCTAAACTCTTTTAGAGCAGAATCACATCAGTCATATTTCTCTGCTTCCTATTACATCTAATGCATCACTTGGGGCATAGTAAGGGTGCAATAAATATATATTGCATATTTGAATGGAGATAGAATAGTGGCAGTTTTGTAATTGCTGTCTGTTTCCCCACTTGCAACGAGAAAAATTATTTGTCACTGCTCATTTATTGTGTACTTTATGTATGTAAAAATGGATTGAGTTACAATCAATATTGCCCTAGAAAGTCCACACTTTGAACATTCCCTCTCTACTTGAACCCAGGGCAATGAGAGTTAGAAGATAAAAAGAGAAAAATTCAACTACATAGTTGATCTCAAAAACAAGATAAATCTTTCTGTTGACTATAAATGGAATAGAAATGCAAATTGGTTTCAGACCGAAGCCATCGGACTTCTGGACTTTGAGTTTAAAAGCAGAAGTGACAGTTGCTTGGCTCCTGTGAATATCATAGAATAAATGTCTTGGCATAAATTAGGATGGAAATAGGCTACCTGCTTGAAACTCAGGGCCATGTTGGAGTTGTCCTGCTTGTTAATATAAGATGAAAAATGATCCTGAGAACTGATGCTTAGGACTATAATTTATTAAATGTTACATGCTTAGGGATGGGCAAGACACACATATAACTTTATGATTATGCTTTGTCATCTGTCCAATATCATAGGGTAGGAGCCCTGTACTACCAATGTATAATCTTGTTCTAGACTAGAGTCCGTAAAAGCAGGTTAAAGCAATTGGAAAATTTCTAAATAAAGAGAGGTGAGAATACAGGTGATAGACGTGTGCGTGTATGGGAGTAAGGGGGAGAGAGAGAGAGAAACCATGAGAGACTGAAATCCAAAATTTTAAAAGTCATGAAGATGATAAAGTGAGGCCTCCCCCCACACAAAAAAAGAATATTAATTCATTGTAGAATAAATAAAACTAATTGAACAATCTGAAAAATTCTTTCAAAATAAATGTATTCAAGATATTCAAAGAAATAAATGAAAGAATGATATCTTTAAATTAAAAACTCAATTTTCATGTTTTATTTTTTTAAATAAATGCATAAAAGTTGTAGATATACCTCTAAGTGCCTCTTTACCTGAAGCCCACAAGTTTTGGTAGGTAATAATTTCAATGTCATTTGTTTCTCAATATTCTGTCATTTCCAAGTGTTTTCCTCTTTAACCTATAGGTTATATAGGAGTACAACTTTGAGTTTCCAAATATATGGAGTTTTTAACTATCTTTTTATAGTTAGTTTCTACTGTCATTGTATTTTTTTCGGAAAAGGTGGTCTGCATATTGATTTTGGAAATTTGTTGGGAAGTCCTTTGTGACATGTCATCAACCTTTATGAATGTTCCCAGTGTACTCAAAAAGAATGCATATCCTGCCTTTGCTGTGTGAATGGTTCTATAAATATCCATTAATTCAGTCTGTTAATTTTACTGTTCAAATATTCTACATCCTTATTAAGATTTTGGCTCCTTGATCAGTTTTAGGGCAAAAATGTGTTAAACTATCCTAATTTGATTGTGAGTTTGTCAATTTCTTCTGGAAGTTATATCCATACTTTTTTGTAAGGAAGCAAAGTTTCACAACATAAAATGAATCATTTTAAAGTATACAATTCAGCAGCATTTAATACATTCAATTGTTATACAACTATCATCACTATCTAGTTCCAAAGCATTTTCATCAGCCAAAAGGAAATCCTGTACTTATTAAGCAGTAACTCTCATCCCTCAAGCCCCTGGCAAACACTAGCCTGCTTTCTAAATCTGTGGATTTACATATTCTGGATGTTTCATATAAATGGAATCATACAGTATGTGGGATTTTTGTCTGGCTTCTTTCACTTAGCATAAATTTTTACAGGTTCATCCACATTGTAACATATATCAGTATTTCAATCATTTTTTGATGGAATAATTGTCCTTTGTATTCATATACCACATTTAGTTTATCCATTCACCCACTAGTGGACATTTGGATTGTGTCCACCTTTTGGCTAATGTGAATAATGGTGCTATGTGGATTCATGTACAAGTTCTTGTTTGAATACTTGTTTTCAATTCTTTTGTGTATACATCTGGGAATGGAATTCCTGGGTCAGTTGGTATCCCTATGCTTAACTGCCAGAAGAGCTGTCAAACTGGTTTCCACAGTGGCTGAACAATTTTACATTTTCATCAGCAACAGTATGAGTGTTCCAATTTCTTCACCAACACTTATTTTTCAATTTTTAGTTATAGCCACCCTAGTGGGTATGAAATGGAATCTCATTATAGTTTTGATTTGCATTTCTCTAATGTCTAATGACATCAGGCATCTTTTAATGTGCTTAGTGGACATTTGTATGTCTTTGGAGAAATGTCTACTAGAATCTTTTGCCCACTTTAAAATTGAGGTTGTTTTACTTTTTGTTGTTGAATTATAAGAGTTTCTTCTATATTCTGAATACTATACCCTTATTTGATATACGATTAGCAAATATTTTCTCCCATTCTATAGGTTTTCTTTTAAACTTCTTGATAATGTTCTTGATGCACAAAGTTTTTAACTTTGATGAAGTTCAATTTATCTATTTTGTTTTGTTGCTTGTGCTTTTGGTGTTGTATCTAAAAGTCCACTGCCAATTCTGAGGTCATAAGCATATATAAGGTTGATTGTTCCTTTGAATATAGTGTTTCTTCTACTAATACCTATTTCCTTGCATTCTACTTTTATAGTATGCATATTGCTTCATAAGCTGTTTTAGTTAGTATTCACTAACTATACATTTTGTGCATGAATTAATATTCATTTTTTATAAGTGGTTTTGTTTCAGTACATCATTTTAAGTTGTGTAGAGCTGAATGTCTGAAAATGTCTTTATTTTGCCTTCATGCTTGAATGATAGTTTAGCTGAGTATGGAATTCTCAGTTGAAAGTTATTTTTAATTCTTCTCTCAGCCATGTGTTGCTGTGATGAGAGGCCAATAGTAAGTCTTCAGTAAGTAATTTCATTCTTTATAAGTAATCTATATTTTCTTTCTGCTAGTTTGTAAGTCCTTACTTGACGGTCTTCAGTTTTCTTGCAATACTTTTGGGTACCGATTCATCTTTAATTTTGAAGTTTAGTACTTGAAGGACACTATTATTGAGGATTCATATCTTTCTTAAATTCTGGAAAAATTTTCACTGTTATCTTTTCATATACTGCTTTCCATTTTATTTTTTCTGAACTTGTCTTAGACATATGCTGAGATCTCACAATCTAGTCCATATGTCTTTTAACTTCATGTTCATATTTTTTTCCTCTTTCTCTTTTGAACATCATTCTGAGTGAATACCTCAGTATTCTTTTCCAAGTCACTATATCCAGTCTACTGTTTAACCCACCTAATTAGATTTGTTTTACCTCAGTGATTGTATTCTTTATTATCAAGATTTCTATTTTTCATTACTACCTGTTCTAGTTTCACTTCTAACTGTTTTGATTTCCTATTACATTTTTCTTTTTCAATTAATATGACTATATTTCTTTCAGCATGCAACCAATTCATTCAGTTGTCTTATTCTGAATATTTAACAAAATTGATTTCATTAGGTTATTTCAAGTGATCTGTGGTTTCTGGTTAAACACTCATTTTGAGTGAGAGGTTATTTGTTTATATTTTTTCCTTTTCTATATACCCCTCTCTCAGTGCACATTTCATGCCTCCACATGCCCACTAGACCCTCAATGCAGAACCATTCTTTTAATATTTTTTAAATGCCCAGTCTTGTAATGATATTGAATATATCGCAAATTCTATAAATATACCAGTGGAGAGCTTGGTTCACTTCTTGGGTCTTTATCCACTCCCTAGACCCACAGTTTCTTTTAAGCAGTATCCCAAGGTAGAATGTCAACAACAGGCTTCTTGGTGTCTTTTCAGGTGTGAGGGGCCCCACTTCAGCTATTGGCTACAGGCAGTATGACTGGCTGTGGTATCCATTTCTCATCTGTAAGACTTCACTTTTTCATTATCCTGAAGAAACCCATCTTTCATAGGTCTGTGGATTTAGCCTTACTCTCTAGTTAGTGTCTGCATTCCACTTCTAGTCATAAGGCTATTTATTTTACCATCAAGCACAACTAATTTTTTTTGTTTTAGCTTTTACATGTTGTCTTTACTATTTGTTTGATCAAGAAAAGCTATGCCACATAAACTGGTGGAACCTTTTTAACCAGATGCTCTTTATTTACACCTCAGCCTGTTTCCAGCTGATTTCTATCCCCATCATTTCACTGAAAATACTCTTATCAAGGTAACTAAGCCTTTTATGTTGCTCATTAAACATTGTTCTGTCTTCATCTTACTCAACCTCTCAGCAGTAATAAACAGATTTTGCCATTCCTTCCTTCTTACAATACTCTCCTCTCTTAGTTTCTACCACATATGTGCCCCGTTTTCTACCATCCCACTAGCTATTCTTCTATTGCTCATTTTTGGCTTCTCCTTCTCTGATAGACCTCTGTTATGTTGGAATTCCTGAAAACACAATTATTCTGGGTTTCCTTCTCTTCTCTATCTACATTCTCTCTGGGTGTTTTCAACAATTTCCACAGAATCAATTAATTATATATTAATAAATTTATATCTCCAACCTAGATATTTCTCCTGGGTTCAAGACGCTTACATTGCATACCTTATTTTAATATCTCTTACATGTCTCACTAAACTTTTGGTTTTCTCCAAACTTGTTTCTCTCACAGTCTTTGTCATCTCAGAAAACAGCACCATTCAATTATTTTCTCAAGTCAGAAAATTTGGAGTCATCTTTGTTTCTATCATTTTCCTCACAGTCTACATACATACACATACACACACACACACGTGCACATGCATCTAATCCATCAGAAAATCCTGGTGATACAACCTCCAAAATATCTCTGAATCCATCTACTTTTTCCCACATACACTGTCACACTTTAACACAGGCTTATCTCTTATCTGGCTTTCCATCATAGCCTTCAAATTGGTCTCTCTCTTTTTTATTTTTTGGTGAGTAAAATTGGCCCTGAGCTAACATCTGTGCCAATCTTCCTGTATTTTGTCTGTGGGATGCCACCACGCATGGCTTGATGAGTGGTGTATAGGTCCACACCCAGGATGCAAACCTGCGAACCCCAGGCCACCAAAGCAGAGCATGTGCACTTAACCACTATGCCACCAGGATGGCCCCAGTCTCTCATTTTTATCCCACTATTTCCACCAGCCCATCTAAATCCATTCCACACAAAGTAAAAGGAATGATTTTTTTATATAACAGTGTAAACCTTCAATGGTGTTCAAGTTCCCTAAGAATAAAATTGAAACTCCTTACCATGACCTACAAACCCTGAATGACTCTGCCCCTAACCAACTCTCAAATTTTACTTAGCACCACTCACTCCCTCATTCATTACATCCTAAATACAATGGCCTTCTTTTAGCTCCTGAGAGAAAACTACCCCAGGGCTTTGGTGCTTACTCTTCAGTCTTCCTTCAAGGATTTTTACCAAGTTGTTTGCAGAATTATTTCTTCTTGTCATTCAGGTCTCAGTTTATATGTCACCTCTACAGCATTCATGACCCTTTCATGACCATTTTAAATAATGCCTCCACATTATTCTCTGTCATAAAGATTCTCTGTTTCCTTTCTAGCACTTACCAAAGGCTGTTATTATTGAGTTTGCATATTTATTTATTTTGAAAATATTACAACCTTATTCTTAGTTATTACTAGATTCATATTGATCACTAGTACTTAAATATCTAACACCTCCCTCTAGTTCAAAAGCAAAATAGTGACCTTCCACATGTCATTCAGATAGATGCAAAAAGAGAAGCCAATGGGCAACACTGTGTGATTGTCCAAGCCATGTTCAGATTCTCAGAGGAGAGGTATTCCCACTTTCCTGGTAAGTCTTTCCTGGGAAACCCAGAAAAGTGAGAATACTTCCTTGCACACAGACAAAAGAGGATGTCCACTTTATCTTCTTGTATTCAAGGACTATGCTCTACAGAGAGGACTATTCTCATTAAAGCCTTTCAAATCATTGAACATTAGTGTCTGCGTTAACAACTGCAGCATGCATAGCTAGATTCAACATTATCTACTAAGTTTTGTTTGGGGGAAAAAGCCCTTTGGACTCAACATATGCTTATATAACTGATATTATCACACACACACACATCCCACAATTGACATCTCTAAAAACTAAACTCATCTTTTTCTTCTCCCTCTAATAGGTACTAACAAAAACTTAATGGTACTTAACCTAATCAATGACTTCCCAATATTTTGGTTACTGTGATTAAAGAAAGTACCTGGCACACATGGCTTGAAGGTCAGTCAGTATTAGCTGGTGACCTGTGCAAGAGATGTAGAACAAAGATCTACATATGGACACTTTGCATTTAATTGTTCTTTGAATAACATTTCAATGGCAATTGAATGCTGCAGCTGTTTGTAATCAACTTAGTACTGAGATCTCTTGAGAATGTATTATATGTAACTGCTGCTGAATTTTCTACTGAGCTGGTCTAAATTAGGTTGGATTCCTTTAAAACTAGTGTGTTCTATAAGGGCAAAATATGAATAATAAGATGTATTCAAACTTCCCCTTATTTGGGAGCAATGTTATTCATGAATTCCTTCTCCCTCATCTTTATGCTTGAAACAAGTGACTTAAGACAAGTTTCCATGTAGCTAAAAATGGTGCTACTAATGTGCTATCTGTAGTATGTTCAGTTTCCCAATTGAAGAGATGAACTTAACTGAGTCACACACATTCCCTCAACTGGTCTTCGTGGTGATCAAAAGCTATCATTTGCCATATGCATTGGGGGGAAAGAGACTATGATAGACAAAAATCTATAAATAAAAACTGTGACTAAGGCTGAATGTGATGGAGGCCTGCCTGACTCATTGAAGGAAAGGAACTGTGCTCACTCAATAGAAACTTCCAAAGAGTCTACGATAAGAATAATATTTAGATTTTCTTAAAATTTCATATTTATGGGTCATCTGTGTGACTTAATGGCACCTGGAATCTCACTGGTTATGTCACTCTTATCACTACAAACAAAGCTTATAAATCCTTTATGCTGTCTGGTAGTGATCTTCAGCAAAAGTGTCAAGACTTACATTTCAGTGTAACTCATTTTTTGCTGGGCACTCAAATTTTCCCTTTTGGTGCCTAGCAACTCATGGCTGTCTAGGACTTCACATTCCAGCTTTCAAATGTTTCTCTCACAATTCCTTATATTTCAGATCTTTCATGTTTCCTATAAAAGTGGCACTTTTCTATGCCACATTCACTATTGTCTAAAGTTTTCCCGAGAAAAATTTGTCATTCATTAACATATTCTGTACCTTAAGCCAAAAGAATGAATAAAGGTAACAATTTTAGATCCCTAGAGACTATTCAATGAGGTATAACTGGATCTTTAGATAACATTGATTCCATTTATGACAGATATTTATTAAGTCTTTACTACTTGCATGTAAGAGACATGCTATAGATATTTAATGATAAACTATGATATCAAAACAGTATACTCAGAAAAGTATTAATGGAGAGTGTGACTTTTGACACAGATTTTGAGGAATCAATAGGATTTCAAAGTCTGGAGATTGGACATAGAGGATATACAAGGTGGAACAAAGGATATAAAGGATGGAAATAATACAAAGATGGAAAATTACAAGCCTTTAGGAAATGGTGAATAGTTCAACCTGACTAGAGTATAATGTGGTTGTATGAAGGATAACGGGAAAACAATATCTGGAATATCAGGATAAAGAATTTGGACATTATTTATTGAACATTTTTGAGAAAAAGGCTTAATATAGTTTCAGTACTGAGCAAGTACATTGATTACACTACCTTTGCTAATCAATAAAACAATCTGTGAGTAAATATTGTTATTATCATTTAGAATAGAGAGAAATGAAAGCTAAGTGAGGTAAAGTGACTTTTCCAGCATCACACAGCCATGAAAGGCAAAGATTGACCCCAAATCGGGTCTGTTTAACTCCAAAGTTGAAGCTCTTAATGAGTATACTCTATAACCTCCCTAAGCTTTCAGAAGATTAATGCATCCTTTTCACAAACAAAAGATTAAAGACAACAGAAAGCAAATGCAAGGAATTTATTTGGAAAACTAATACAGTCGGCCCTCTGTATCCACTGTTCTGCATCTACAGATTCAAGCAACTGTGGATTGAAAGGCCTATGATGGTTGTGTCTGTACTGAACATGTACAGACTCTTTTTATTGTCATTATTCCCTAAACAATATATTATAAGAACTATTTGCATAGTATTTAAATGGTATTAGGTATTATAATAATTTAGAGATGATTTAAACTATACAGGAGAATGTGTGTAGGTTATATGAAACTACTATGCCATTTTAAATAAAGGATTTGAGCATATGTGGAGCAGGGGATCTTGGAACCAAACCACTGCAGATACCAAGTGATGACTGTACATTATGCCAGGTTTTGAACTAAGGTGGTGGTAATGAGAATGTTAAATTTAAAAAAAAAAAAACAGAGCAAAAGTTACTAGAAAGGAAGAGTAGTTAGTATTTGATCACCCATTTCACATGGGAGGAATGGAATGAGTCAATGATCAATAGGATAATAATAGTTTTACTAACAGAAATAGGAAAGTTAAAAAGGAATGTGCAGGGCTGGCATGGTGGCGTAGTGGTTAAGTTCCTGTGCTCCACTTTGGTGGCCCAGGGTTTGTGGGTTTGGATCCTGGGTGTGGAGCTACATGCTGCTCATCAAGCCATGCTGTGACAGCATCCTACATACAAAAAAATAGAGGAAGATTGACACAGATGTTAGCTCAGGGCCAATCTTCCTCATCAAAAAAAAAAAGGGGGGAAGAATGCACAAAAAACATAAAAATGGCCCTTAAACATATGAAAAAGATGTCCATCACATATAATTAAAGAAATGCAAATTAAAACTACACTGAGATACTATATCTCAGCTATCAGATCAGCAGGAAATAAAAAATATGACAAGACTTCAGGTTTTAGCCCCAACACATAAAAGACTTGGAGTTGTCACTCTCATGCTTACAACAAGTAAAAAAACTGCTAAACTGAAAATCAATAACTTTTCTTGGCCCCATCAGAGAATTGAAGTAGCAGGACAAGCCAGCATCTGGAAATCTGGAGAAACAGGAGAATCTAGAGAGTCACAGCTAATATCTTCTTACCTAAAGCAGGATCCATGGGAGCCAAAAAATGGTAGGAGCACTTAAATAGTAATTTTGACCAAACTCATAAAGGCTCAATGAGGAGTACTATGAGAGTGAGAATCTTCTGGGAGCAAGTCTTAGGGAACCCTTACAAATTAATGGATTCTACCTCCAGAAACCCCACCCAGTTCTCACAGTGAAGATCCTGAAGAGATTCCCTCCTGGTACTGTCGGGGGAGGGGAAGAATAATCATTCTAAAATATTCCCAGAGTGTTCTCCATAGCAAAGTCCTTCTTTCCTAGGGAAAAGACTTTACAAGAGCCTTATCCCAGTTGGCAGAAGGGCATTCTCCACTCCAGCCCCCTCTAGCTTTCCTGTCTCACCAAAGGGCAGTGTCAGGGGAAGCTATATCACTGAAGAAACACTTGTGAAGAGACAATTGTCCACTAAAACACTGAGATTAAATCAAAAGATTACAGAAAGCTGTCCCTCTCCCACAACTTACCACCCCACCAACAGGGCTTAGGGGAAAATTTATAGGATTAAATGAATATATTCGAAAAGAAAAAAAGATAAGAACTCAATAATCTAAGATTCCAACTTATAAAACGAGAGAATAAAAGCAATTTAAGCCCAAAGAAAGTAGAAAATGAAATTATAAAAATTAGAGCAGAAACCAATGAAATTGAAAACAGAAAAATAGACAAAATAATAAAACCAAAATCTTCTTTTAAAAAAATCAATAAAATTGATAAAACTCTAGCCAAGCTATCCAAGAATAAAAGAAAGTGGATACAATTTCAAAAATGATTGAGGAGTCATTACTATTGATCCCATGAACATTAAAGGCATAATAAAGGAATACTATGAAGAACTCTGTAACCACAAATTTGACCATTTAGGTGTAAAAAATCAATTTCTTAGAAAACACAAAGTACAAAAACTCATATAAGAAAAAATAGATCATCTGCAAAGCTTATAGCTATTTAAAAAATAATTGAATCAATTGAATAAAAAATTGAATCAATAATTAATAACTTCCCACAAGAGAAAGCATCAAGCCCAAGTAATTTCACTGATGAATACTACCAAATACTTCAGGAGGTAATGATATCAATTTTTCACAATATCTTCTTGAAGACAGAAGCAATAAGAACACCTCCTAATTCATTCTATGAGGCCAGCATTACCATAATACTAAATTAGACTAATGACATAAGAAAGGAAAACTACAGGCCAACATCTCCTGTGATCAGAGATGCAAAAATCCTCAACAAAATATTATCCAATCAAATCCAACAACAAATACAAAGAATTGAATACTCTGACCAAGTGGGATGTACTTCAGGTATGCAACATTGGTTCCACATTTGAAAATCCATCTATGTGATCCCACAAATCAATAGATTAAAGAAGAAAAATCATATGATCATAACAATTGAGACTGGAAAATCATATGACAAAAGTCTATACCCATTAATGATGAAAAAAGCCCTGAGAAATCTAGGAATACAGAATGTCTTCCCCAGTATGGTAAAGAACATCTACAAACAATCTACAGTTATCAAATTACTTGATGGTGAGAAACCAGATGTGCTCCCGCTAAGATCAGGAACAAGGCAAGGGTGTCCTCTCACCACTCTTAGTCAGTATCATATTGTCAGTCCTACCTATTGCAATAAGAAAAGACAAGGAACTAAATAGTATACAAATTTAAACAGAAATAAAACTGTCTTTGTTTGAAGATGACATGATTTTCCATGTAGAAAATCTGCCCACTATCCCCCCAAAAATTTAACAATAGCAACAACAAAAAAACTCTCCTGGGATAAATAAAAGAGTATAGCAAGGTCACAAGAGTACAAAGCTAATATTCAAAAGTCAGTCTTTTTCCTGTATACCATCAATGAACAACTGGAATTTGAAATAAAAATAACAGTGCCATTTATAGAAGTACCCAGAAATATGACTACTTAGATATAAATCTAACAACAGGATATATATGAAAATTACAAAATTCTCATGAAAGAAATCAAAGATCTGAATAAGTAGAGAGATGCTATATAGAAAATTATAAAAACTCTCATGAAAGAAATCAAAGAAGATCTAAATAAATGGAGAGATATTATTCCATGTCCATGGATAGGAAAACTCAATATTTTTAAGATATCAGTTCTCCCCAATGGAACTATAGACTCAACATGATCACCATCAAGCTGTCAGAAAATTATGAGGCCAGCCCCATGGCATAGTGATTAAGTTCGGTGTGCTCTGCTTCAGCATCCCAGGTTCACAGGTTCAGAGCCTGGGCGTGGACCTACACCACTTGACAGCCATACTGTGGCAGCAACCCACATATAAAGTGGAAGAAGACTGGCACAGATGTTATCTCAGGACTAATCTTTCTAAAGCATAAAAAAAAAAAAAAGGTGAAGATTGGCAAAGGTTGTTAGCTCAGGGCTAATCTTCCTTAGCCAAAAAAGACAAAAAGCCAGAAAATTATTTTGTAGATATTGACAAACCTATTTTAAAAGTTACATGGAAAGGCAAAAGACCTAAAATAAAGTGGCAATCAGAATAATGCCCCACTTCTCCAAAGATGTCCACGTGCTCATCTCAGGAGCCTATAAGTATATTATGTTATATGGCAAAAGGAAATTATGGTTGCAGATGGAATTAGAGTTACTAATAAACTGACCTTAAAATAAAGAGATTATCTTTGATTACCTGAGTGGGGCTAATGTAATCACAAGTGTTTTTAAAAGCGGAAGAGGGAGGCAGGAAAGGAGTAAGAGTCAGAGAAGGAGACGTGACAGTTAATCAGGAGTGAGAGTAATTTAATATGAGAGGATTCACCTTGCTTTTGCTGACTTTAAAGACAGAAGGGTGCCATGAGTCAATGAATGTGAGCAACTTTTAGAAGCTGAAAAAGACAAGGAAATGAATTGTCCCCTGGAGCCTCCAGAAAGGAACACAAGTCTGCCTACATCTTGATTTAGCCCAGATTTCTGACCTACAAAACTATAATATAATAAAAGTGTTGTTTTAAGCCACTAAGTTTGTGGTGATTTGTTACAGTAGCCATAGAAAACTCATATAAATAGTCAATGCAATACTGAAGGAGAAGAACAAAGTTGAAGGACTCATACTACGGGAACTCAAGACTTTCTATAAAGATACAGCAGTGGAGATGGAGTGTATTCATGAAGGAATAGGCAGATAGATCAATAGAACAGAATAGAGAGCCCAGAAAAAGACCCACACAAATAGAGTCAACTGATCTTAGACAAAAGCCAAAGGAAATTCAATAAAGAAAGGATTGTCTTTTCAACAAATAGTGTTGGAACACAAACATCAATTTGCAAAAAAAAAAAAAAAAAGTGAACCTTGCATGTCTCAAAATAATTAATCTAAAATATATCACATGCCAAAATGTAAAATACAAAATTATAGAACTACTGGAAGAAACTTAAAAGAGAATTTTTATGACCTTGGGTTTGATGATGAGTTTTTAGATATAACTCAAAGGATATGATTTATAAAAGAAAAAATTGATATGTTGGATCTTATAAAATTTAAAACTTCTACACTGTGAAAAACACTGTTAGGAGAATGAAAAGCGAAGCTACTCTCTTGGAGAATACATTATCAAATCACGTATCTGATAAAGGATATATAACATATTCAAAACATACAAATAACTCATAAAATTCAACCATAAAAAACTCAGTTAAAAAAATGGGCCAAAGATCTAAATAGACATTCCACAAAAAGATATATAGATGGCAAATAAGCATATGGAAAGATACTTAAGATCATTTGTCATTAGGAAACTGCAAAGTAAAACAACAATGTGATACCACGACACATTTATTAGAATGGCTAAAATTCTTTTTTAAGAAAAGCAAAACTGACAATGCCAATTGTTGGTGAGGATATAGAAAACAGGAACTCTCATTTATTGCTGGTGGGAATGCAAAATGGTACAGCCATTATGGAAGACAGTTCAGTAGTTTCTTATAAAGCTAAATATAGTCTTACCATACAATCCAGCAATCATGCTCCTAGGATTTTACCCAACTGAGTTGAAAACATCACACAAAAACTCACACCTGAATGTTTATAAGAGCTTTATCCATAATCATCAAAAACTGAAAGCAATCAAAATGTCCTTTAACAGGTGGATAAAAAAGCGAATTGTGGGAACCCTCGTACACTGCTGGTGGGAGTGCAAACTGGTACAGCCACTATGGAAAGTAGTATGGAGTATCCTCAGAAAATTAAGGATAGATCTACCATATGATCCAGGTATTCCACTGCTGGGTATTTATCCAAAGAACTTGAAAACACAAATGCATAAAGATACATGCACCCCCATGTTCATTGCAGCATTATTCACAATAGCCAAGACTTGGAAGCAACCTAGGTGCCCATGAAGGGACGAATGGATAAAGAAGATGTGGTATGTATATACAATGGAATACTCTCAGCCATAAGAAATGATGAAATCTGGCCATTTGTGACAACGTGGATGGACTTTGAGGGTATTGTGCTAAGTGAAATAAGTCAGAGGGAGAAAGTCAAATACCATATAATCTCACTCATAAGTAGAAGATAAAAACAATGGCAAACAAACACATAGCAACAGAGATTTGATTGGTGGTTACCATAGGGGAAGGGAGGAGGGGAGAGGGTAAAAGGGAAGATTAGGCTCACATGTGTGGGGATGGACTATAATTAGTTTTTGAGTGGTGAACATGATGTAATCTACACAGAATTCAAAATATGTTACATGTGCATCTGAAAGTTATATAATGTTATAATCCGACGTTACTGCAATAAAAAATAAAATTGAATTAAAAAAAGTTGTGATACATTTATACAACAGAATATTATTCAGCAATAATAGAAATGAGCTATCGAGCCAAGAAAAGACATGGATGAATCTTAAATGTGTATGTCTAAATGAAAAGAATCCATTCTGAAAGGTTACATATTTTATGATTTTAATTATATGACATTCTAGAAACGTCAAAACTATAGAGATAGTAAAAGGAGCAATGCTTACCATATCAGGGTTCTGAGGGTGGAGAGAGGGTTGAACAAGTGAAATATGGAGGATTATTTTAGGGCGGTAAAGCTACTCAGTATGATTCTGTAATGGTGGATGCATAATATTATACATTTGTCATAACCTATATAACTTTACAACACAAAGAGTATTAATGTATGCAAGTCTTAAAAAAATCATTTGGGAAGTCAGAGATCCCAGGATGGAATACAGAACATGACAAAAAACTCTAGCTGTATTACAATGCTTGAAATAGACTCACAGAAACGGGTGGGAGGGGAAGGTGCTGACTTAACTTTGGAAATGAGTAGAGAGTATAAGACTAAAAGCAAAAGAAATTCTACATAAACACTGTACACAAACACTGTTGCTAAAGTTGTTTCCCTTGAGGGTACAGGTAACAATTTTGATGCAGATATTCATGTATTGCAATTGAACAATTAAGCAAAAAAAGTAAATGGATGGTCAATGGTAGAAGTTAAATTTCTGTCAGAGTGGGAGGCTACAGATAAGAAAGAGGAGGAGGCTAGTATGATCTATGTGATAAAGAATTAGAGTTGGCGCCATCAGTGTGAACTCATGTTTAGCTTAATATAAATACAGATGGATAGATAGATGATATAGATAGATCGATGATAGACAGATAGATAGCATGTGTGTATTAGTATACACACCTATATTTTCTAGCTTTGTTCCCTAAAAGGGCCTAGAAGTAATGACATCCCAGTAGCAAGGAGCACACCTAGCACCAATATCTTGGTTTCTAATGTCATTCTCCAATAAAAGGAACCAGGGCTCCTTGGGTAAATGGCTGATCCTAGAACTAGGACAGTAAATATAACAGAGGAGTGTGGACCAATTTGTAGTGCCAGAAAGTAAGGAAATTCTAAATAAAGAAAAACCCAACAATGATGGGACTATGACAAAGGGACACATGTGCTGAGAGAGCTCTCCATAGACTAAACTGAAAAAATGTGAGCAAAAAAATAAAGTAGTATTAGATTATAACTCAAATTACAAAATATATATCCATAAGTCCATACCATTATAAATATAAAATAAATAAATAAATAGGGGAAAATACAAAGATGTGCAGAAGAATTCCAAGTAATTTATGTAGATCTTTGCCCTTAAGAAGGTGAAGCATAACTTCCCGCTCCTTAAGTGTGGTCTGTGCACACTGACAGCCTTCCAAACAGTACAGTATGGAAAAGAGGGGAGGGGGAAGTAACTTTAGTGTGGAGAAATCTGACAAACACTACTTCAGTCAAGTGATCAAGGTCAATATCAATGGTCATAAATCATGTTGATAGTATGTCCCATTCATACGACATGTCAAGAATGGCACTTTACCTCTGTGGTCTTCCCCCCAAATCCTATAATCCCAATCTAACCATGAGAAAAACATCAGACAAATCCCAATTGAGGGACACCCAACAAAATACCTGACCAGTATTCTTCAAAATTGTCAAGATCATCAAAAAACAAGTAAAGTCTGAGAAATTGTCAGAGTCTAGACGAGCCTAAGGAGGCATGATGACTAAATGTACTGTGTTACAATGGATAGGATACTGGAACAGAGAAAAGACATTAGGCAAAAGCTAATGATATTTGAATAAATTGTGGACATTAGTTAATAATAATGTTTCAGTATTGGCTCATTAATTGTAAGAAATGACCATAATTGAGATGTTAATAGAGGAAACTGGGTGTAGAGTATATGAGAATTCTAAATACCGTCTTCACAATTTTTCTGTAAATTTAACACTCTTCTAAAATAAAAAAATTTTAAATGTGTGACAATTCACTCTGTTAGTGATGCTGTGAGGAAATAAGCACTCATATATGTGGCTCCACATTCTGGTGGGAATATAAATTGCTGCAATGCCTAAGAAAGGGAATTGGACAATATTTATCAAAAACATACATGTGTTTACCATGAAAACCATCAATCCAACTTCTAGTACTTCACCCTGAAAATTCACCTTAAACAATACAAAAATACATCTACACAAGGTTATTTGCTTCAGCATTATTTTTGTAAATGCCTAATACTGGAAATATCCCAAATGCCGGTACCATTTTCCAAGCAGATCAGAGTGACGCGTGAGTTCCCTTATAAGAACTGGTTGATTCTCAAAGGAGTTTACAGAGAAGAAAGGACTGCACATAATCATTGCATTATTCTTAGGATGATATTAAAAAGAAAATTTTCTACGAGTTGATTATCTGTGGAAAATCCCTCATCCTGGGACAGCTTTCCCTAGTCCCTGAGTACATGGGAGAATAGAAACTTCTTTTTAACGTCATCCTAAAAACAGTGTAATTAAGAAATGAAGCCACTTCTCAAAAATCCAAAATTTCACTCCAAAGTCTAATTGGCACTTGAATTATTCACTATTTTGAATTACCCACATCACCCCTCCCTGTCACTATTAGGGAGTATCAAAGACATATACCCTAAGTGCCAAGCACCCCTTCCAGGTTGTGGACTAGAGACCTGAGCAGCAAGTGCTCTTACCAGAAGAGGACATTTTGAACTGTGGCTTTTCTCCAGACTACAGGTTTAGTTCCAAACTAACAGCTGCACTGCAGTCCATGAAATATTTACATTGTTTCTTGCTAAATTATATACATTATTTACCATATCATCTATTAAATATTTACCACCTTTCCAAATACGCCATGTATTTGCACTCCACTGCTCTTGTTTCTTTTAGCGTTAAAAAGAAAAGGCCAAACCCTATGGACCCCTGGAGAAAGTGACTGTGACAAAAAAGAAAGCAGAGGAGGCAAAACGTGAAGCGAAGCAGAAGGCAGCTATTTGAAAAAGGGCTCCGTGTTATATATTCATCATGTTCTCAACCTTTCCTTCTCCTAGCTGGGATAACCATTTCTCTCAATTAAAGAAGATGCTTCTGTTTCCAATAATTTATATATATAAACAATCTAATAGAAACTATTGTGAAAATAAGCTATATTATCCTCAGGAGCCATACTTTAGCGTAGCCAGACATGTAAAATTCTTAAGACTTATGGTGATATCTGGAGTCAAGACACCAGCTCACTTTATTCAGAACTCTTCCCTACAGAAAATAGTGACATATATTCAACTCTCCCTAAACAATATGATGTTTCACTCTCTTGGCAACAGGAAAACCATTAATAGATGTGTTGTCTCTAGGACGTATATGATACTTGTGATCAGCAAAAGGTGCCAAGCTATGAAATCCCTTGATGCTCTGAGGGATACAAAAAAAGAAAAGAATTAATTGGTTCCCATTTGGGAACTTTAACTTGTTCATTGTTCTTTAATTTGTTCATTATTCCCAAAGTAGGCATCTTAAATATCGATAATTATCTATCAATTAATTATGCATTCTCCTCTTCCTTTGAAATTAACATAATCCTTATTTTTAGGGGGACATACCAACACTCACTTAAAAGACTCTATTTCCCAGCCTTCCTTGTGCTTGAGGGTAGCATTTGACTAAGTTCTGATTCATGAGGAGTAAGTAGAAGTGTTATGTGGGACTTCTAGAAGTCTCTTTATAAGCAATGGGACACATGACTTTCTTCCCTTCTTCCTCAATCCTGCTGTCGAAACCTGAAGGTGATGGCTAGAGCACCAGTAGTCATCTTGAAACATAAGGCCATATCATAGGAAACAGCAAATAGCTGGACAAGTCTGGGTCTCTGATACACCAGCCCTTAACTGCCAACCTTTAGCACTTGCTTTACATGATAGAGAAATAACTCTCTGTCATAGTTAAGCCACTCTGTTTTAGGCCTCTGCTACATGTAACCAGACTTAATCTGTACAAATACAACTAGGTTCATGCAACATTTCTCCCTCTCAACCATTTCAACCTACAGGCATTGAATACCCTTATGTATGTCGGTTAATTGTCAAAACTTTTTCTGAGAGCCATTACTTATATCTTAGTGGTGCAAATATAGCTCTGTGGATTATTTCAGTCACAGCCGTCCACTCTCCATTAAAGGCTGTCTTTTTTCCTGCTCATCTGAAGTCAGAGGATGCCCTTTTACAGTGATTATGAACACTCAAGTTGTTTTTCCTCCAATTTAGATTGGACTGGCTTAAAAATGGGTTGGTGCTGGGGCTGGCCCAGTGGTACAGCGGTTAAGTTCACACATTCCACTTCTGCGGCCCGGAGTTCACTAATTTGGATCCCAGGTGCGGACTTACACACTGCTTGTCAAGTCATGCTGTGGCAGGCATCCCACATATAAAGTAGAGGAAGATGGACACGGATGTTAGCTCAGGGCCAGTCTTCCTCAAAAAGAAAAAATGGGTTAGTGTGGCCTATGTGCTGAAACATATTAGTCACGCACTGCATAACAATGTTTCAGTCAACGACCAACCGCAAAACGACAGTGGATACATAAGACTAGTACCATATAGGCTAAGTGTGTAGTAGGCTATACCATTTAGGTTTGTGTAAGTACACTCCAGGATGTTTGCACAATGACGAAATCACCTAAAGACACACTTCTCAGAAGGTATCCCTTTCATAAAGCAACACATGAGGGTATAAACGCATCAACATATTTGACTTATACACAACAATTAAATTCCTAAAGTCTCATTTATTTCACATTCAAAATTGTTTGAAAATTTTCTTAAGCTGCACTTCGGGTCAACAAACATTTCTTGAATGCTTATCATGTGTTAGGAAATAAAAAACAAACTGATCTGAGATTTAACAAGTCCAAAGCTCATAAATAGGAATCTCAAGAGGGAGAGGAGTACACAGTTTTGGGGGAAGTATTTAAATTAAAATTATCCCTAAATGAATGGGTGCCATAATTGCATTCTTGCTTTAAATGTAGTCATCTATGGCATCAATACCTCTTTTAAAATCTAGATTTTCTCTTTTGCTTTGCTGCAATGCATCGAATCACCTCATATTGCAGCTGGGATTTCCTGAAAGCTGTACTCTCTAACATTAAAAATCTTCAAAGTGCATTGCAGGTGTTTTTATAGGAAGAATATTCTTTAAAATTGGCTTGAATGAATCATAAAAGCTTTTGATTAAAGCTGATGGTTTTATAAACCCTCTACAAGACTGTATTTCTATACCTGCCACTTCTTCATAAAAATCAGGTGAATGACATTGACCTTGACTATTTTGATATTTAAGGTGAAAAGGTCTATTTTATGTCATAAAGTCTAGATGATTGCTTGAGTTCTCCTCTTTACTTTACAAGGATGGACAGAGCAAAAGTATTCTCAAGGCTATATTGGCTAGTGATATACTGTTCTGTAGTTAACAAAATGGTACAACATGAAACAGAAGGATTGGCAAGAGTATTAGCAATGGATTGCATTGTTTTTAGATTTTTAAGTCTAATGCAATCTTATTTGGTTCTGTTTAGCCTAATTTCTCCCTTAAGAATGAATAAGTCAGCTCTGTGTCTTCTTCAATATAGAGTTGGTCTTTATGTTTTAACATAAGCCACTGTTGTGATTTGCTAATTTACAGACTTGGTAGTTTCTGGGCTCCCCATTGACTTCTTGGGAATGGAGACCAGCTATCAAATCACAGCATGAGGATGGTAGGGATTCCAAGTGTATCTTATGTTTGTGAGCATATTCTATTCTGGAACTCTTAATTTGCTAACATGATAAGCTAATTGATAGGAATATGAGACTTTGAACCAACTCTTAAGCCCAACCCAGTAGGAACTATATAGACGACTTTCCATATTCCCAGCCTGATCTCTGTTTTTGTTTCTTTTTTTTTTTCATGAAGTATAAAATTCTGAATTGGTTTATTTTAAACCTGATGAAACTGTTTAAATTAGAGCAAAAGCCTATATATTGCTGATGTTCCCCAAACCAAAATAAGACTGAACTATCTATGGATTTCCTAAAGTGAACTACGATTTCATTTGGTTCAAGTGTCTAACTATGAGATGATTTAAAAATGAATTTGGAGAATTGTTCAGACTTCAAGAGGTATTTATCAAAAAGGGTCCAAAAATCTCAAGGTCTAAAATGCACCTGAATGGTCATATTCTCAAGATGAATGATCTGTTTATTTTTATATCCCTGGTTGTTGTGTCTCTGCAGTTCCTCGTCTCTGCACCAGTGTACTTTCAATTGAACCTATTTACAGTGTTTTGGAGAGGATCAGAGGAGAGAGCTCAGTTCCAAGGTTTTAATGGAGATTTTGTCCAGACTGACTCTTTACTGACATTTTCATACTTGAGATTAGAAAAAAGGGAAATCAAAGGGCAACTCTTTTAACAACACTATGTCTCTTCTATTCCATCCCATCTTCTCAGTTCTCTAATTTTAGGCAGTTTTTACTCTAGTTCCTAAATTATTATTTAGGAATTAAGTATTTACATGCAAAAGAATAAGAAGGACAATATAAAGAATAGGAGCCAAATTAAATAAAACCCAGGCTTTATCAGTTCACCCATTAGGAACAAACTGATTTTAGAAAAAATGTGAAATCAAATGATATTCAAAAGTATAAGAACAGTTCGATTTCACCAAAGAAATAAACCATCTCTGGATTTCAACCAATTCCACAGGCTTCCTTGGGGGCTAAGTTCTTTCTGCACATCAGTGAAAGAATCAGTATTTGAGACACAAAGTAACTTTTTGGCAGACATTGAAAAAGGCACCAAATGGTCTCTGTCTTTGCTGTGATCAACTGTGAAATGAAAACCTACCACTTAAATCACTTCTACTTCAACCTAATTCGTTCTCCTTGAACATAGTACAGAATAAGCCTCAGTGCCCTCTGGCCTATGGAATTTTTCCTAAAATAAGCCAACAATGTGAAGTTTCTCTGGTTGGAACATCTTCTCAATCTACTAGTATACTTGATATTTCAACTGTAGTTGTAGAAATTTAGTCTATCAGTGAGTTGTCTGATCTGTACAATCCCAACCTCGTTTAAATCCATGTTCTACCACTAATTAGTTGTGTGGCCTTGGCCAAGTCATTTCTCTTCTACAACCTTCATTTTCTTCACCTATCAATGAAAGAATTAACCTGATTCTAACCATCTTTTCCAGCTTTAAGGATCTATGAACCCAATTAATTTTTCACTATATAAAACATTTATCTGGTGGGATTTAGACATGGATTTAAAATGCCTGTCCTTCCTTCCACTACCAACTTTCAACTATCAAACACAATTTGGAAAGTGACCTCACTACTGATCTGTCAGGAAAGGCTAGCTTTACATATCCAAGGAGTAGGTACGTGCCTGTATAGGGCAATACGCTCTCAACTCATACAAAGGCCTTCTACAGTGAAGCAAGCCTCCAGAACACCTCATATTTGCATTGCTTTTTCCTATGCTAATTTTGCCTTAATGTAACCTAATTCTTAGAGATAGGGCTGCAAAGATGGAATCCTTTATTGAAAGCAAGCATAGTTTCAGTTTGAGCTTGCAACAATGATAAAGTAGTATACTTGGTTATTAAACATAATTATGGACTCTACAGCAGAACAATGGTCACAAGAGAGGTGAAAAGTCTATTTGTGAAGGTGAATGAGGTTATTGGACTTTAGGAGACATTGTGTATACCTCTAGATGAGGGAAGCTTCTGCAAACTACATATGATGTCAGACAATGGAGGAATTCCAACAGTTTGGGGAAAAGCAGGTGAGGTGCTTAGGTTGATCAAATATTCATAATCAATCAAATGTAATTCAAAATCACTGGAGTACCAAAATCTTGCTGAAAAACTTCATTACTTCTTTAAATCAAGACTTACGTTTACTCGGTTTATTGAGGGATATATACATATACATATATATATATATATATATACATTCCATATTGGCTTCAGATAAACAAATAATTAGTTCTATATAGCTGTTTGTGAGAAAATAGGATTCAATCAATAGAAACCAATTTAATGCGGCCCTCATTACTAGAGTACCTCTATTCTATATAAGTAGATAATTTTATCTCAAAGAAATGTCTCAGGAGTTCAACTGCATTTTAAGAATATGCAGTTTCTTTGTAGAGCAGTTGGTGGAGTCCCTCATTTCTTACTAAGACTCTATTTTTAGAACTCTATACTTACCAGGAGTTATTAGTCCTCTTACTAAGACCAGTGTGCCTCATTTCTTACTAGGACTCTATTTTTTTCCCAATATAATATAAAAGTATTTGATATTTCCTTGTACATTTTTTTGTCTATGTTTCTTAAGTGTTTGATGTGCTAGGTTCCCCCACTAGGTGGGAACAAGACTTGATTTCAACTGAAAGACACTGGCAGAAATTAATTCTTCATGAGAAGCCAAAGTTAGGCAAATATGCACCAACTGCTCTATAGCTTTGCAAATAGAAAAACAGTCAACCAAATTAAAGAGTACACAGTGCTGTGGGGGCAATATAAAACCCACTCAATGATCCAAAATGTGTTTTTTCCAATCCATCTTCATTTCCTGTTGGTTTCAGTGCCAGATGTTTTAGAATTTCAAGCATCTTGACATCCTCCAAATAGCTGCATGAGTAATTGAGGCATATGTTAATGTGTGTGTGTGTGTGCATGTGTGTGTGCGAGTGCATGTGTGTCTTGGAGAGGTTCTTCTCTATCAATCCCTATATTCAAGTGTAAGAATACTGAATCTGAAAGCAGTAGAAAGGGGTTTTGTTTGAGGTCAGGCAAAGCTGGGTTTTAATTACCTATCAGCCCTCATCTGTGTGACCTCAATTAGATTACCAAATGTGATGCCTCAGTTTTTTCATCTATAGAAGGGGGATAATAATAGTCCCAATTTCATAGGGCAGTCTGAGAATTAAATTAATTAATGTACAGCACCTAGCACAGTGCCTTCAACAAAGAAAGCAATTAGTAAAATAGTAATTATGATATCAAAGACCCTTGAAGGTTTGGAGGGTTTTGGAGAAACTCCATAAAGGAGGAGAAAATACAAACAAACGACATTTTCCTTATGGATTCAATGTGTATTGGAATTTACATTACCAGCATTTATTAGATGGGAAAGCCAATGGAGTGCTTAAGAACATGATCTCTGCAATCATATGGATTGGAATTCAAGTCCTGGCTCTTTCAGCTGGTAAGATTGGACAAGTTATCTAATATCTCTGAGCTCTCAGATTTTTGCCTAAAACAATAGTGGTTATAATAGTTCCTACCTCACCATGTTGTGAGCACTAAATGAGCACTAAATTCATATAAGCCATTCTGAACAGTGCAAAATACATAGTAAGCATGCAATAAATGGCAGGTTTCATCAATATCGTCATGGTGTTCCTCGACAAATTAAAGAGTGATAAAATGAAAGGAACCTTGGAGATCATCTGGTCCATGAATTGAAAACCATCCTTTTACGTATGGATGAATTAGCCCAATGAAAGGAAGTGACCAGACCTAGGTCAATCATTTAGTTAGTGGCAGAGCTGTATGTGGAATCTAGGTTTCTTGCCCCATAGTAAGTACTATTTCCAGTCTATTGGAGATGCTTGTGGAAATAGTAGTACCAGAAAGATTTTTCCAAGCAGCCCTCATGAGTTGTCATACTCATGAATTTAGCCTCTAAACCACTATTTGGGAATTCTTTAAATATTATATCATTTTTATGACTTCCTGTCCTGAGATATATAATTATGCAATGTTCTTGTCTGTCCAAAGTGGCAGCTAAATGTTCCTATTTTCAGGTGCAAACTCTGGCCAGAGGCCATTTCTGAAGCTTCCAGTCTCACAACTGTCATTGGTTTTATCTTCCCCATCTTCCTACCCCTGCCCTTAACATCTCCAACAAACAATTTTGTTTATGGAGACACAGCCTTAGCTTTAACATGCATTATTATCAGTTCTCATATAAACTCCTTTTGGTTTCTCTCTCCCTCTTCCTTTCTTTCTCTAACAGTTCCTTTTATTTTTTTGTTGTTGAAATAAAAAATCTGTGGCCATAAAACACATTATCATGCATTCTTTGAAGAACAGCCTTCAGAAATGGTTTGACCAGATTCCCAAAATTACAACTTGGAATTGTTAATTTTTAATTTGTGCATTAAAAAGTTGGATTCAATGGACACATAAGTCCTCACTCAGAATTAGACTGATGGGAATAAAATAGAAGTCCCTCCTGGAATCTTCGAGTTGGAAGAATTCTCAGAAACCATTAGTTCAATCTCACTCAATAAAGAGCACTTCTTCACTCTCCCTATATAAGAGTCCTGGAGCATCATATGTTAAGAATTGTAGCAGCAAGGACTTTTAAAGGTTATCTAATTTTACAAAGTAATTTTCTAGATGAGGAGACAGAGAGCAAGAGGGAAAAATCTACTCCAGCCTTCTGGTTAATTCTTCTAAATTTTTTTTTAAAAAAGGTAAAATAATATTCTTCTTACCAATGGACTTTTTTTGGGATTAAAGGAGAATAATAAATGCTTTAGGTTCCCTTCTGTTTCGTGAAAACAGATTGGTTGTGTTTCTGGAACATTTGCTAATCTTATCTAAGGTCTAAGACAAGATGGTAACAAGGTAAGAGTGAAGTCAGATGTTGATGGAGTGGGAGAAAGAAGAAAGAATATTTAAAGAAATAAACTTTGAGAGTTCATGTTTCCCAAAGGAAAACAATTATTAAGATAAATGTTTTCTTCCAACCACTTTTCTTGGTTAGGTATTACTCCAGAGCAGTGCTGTCCAATAGAACTTTCTGTGATTATGGAAATGTTCTATTTCTGTGTTGTCCCATGTGGTAGTCACTAAACAAATGTGGTTATTGAGCACTTGAAGTACGGCTAGTGTGACTGAGGGACTGAATTATTTATTTTATTTAATTTAAATTTAAATAGCCACACACAGCTAGTGGCTCCCATATTGAACAGAGCAGCTCTGGAGCTTAATAACGACTTTTCATTCAGTGCAATTAGTCCTCCCTGTTTTACGTCAAGAAATTGATCCTGAAGAAGGAACACATCATTTCCTGACACATTTTATGGTGACAGAAGATCTCCAATGCTACCTCTGAGTTACCACAATATCTCAAGCAAGATGTTTTCCTCTCTGACAATAGTTCACCTATTTCCATGCCAACGATCTAAATTCTATTATGAGTTGCATAGTAGGTACGATATAGATTCATGTCTGATTGAAAGACTTAGACCAAGCCTGCTTTGTGTTTTTTTGCAATATCTCTTTTCTATGTTACAGACTCTTATCTGATCTACTTCACAGAACTGTTATGAGCATCCATAGAAATAATTGATATAGAATAACTTTAAATAAAATGTTGTGTTAAAGGTAAAGCGAGGATTACCCACATTTGGTAGAAAGGGAAACTGAAGCCTAGAAAGTGAAGTGACAGACCACACTGAGTGGTAGAGCCTGGATGAGGACACCGGCCTCCTGAATTCTTTGCCAGGAGTTTTATAACTAATGATTTCATATACTGAAATAAAGAGTGACTCTGTACTTTCCATACATTTTTCTCCCATGGAGAGGGGTAGGTTAGGAAGGAGAAGGCTTACAAGTTACCAAATAACATAGTTCAAATAAATGTTATAATTTTCATTTGCTGGTTTGGGCAGTACAGAATCACAGTTCAATTATCGAATTTCCTTGCCTACTAATACAAGTTGTTCTAATTCACCTTGAAATGATTTCTGTAACCAAATTATTAGTGATATTTTATGTCATCGGATAAATATTTGTGTTGCCCCATCACTTTGCAGTATCTGAAACTTGCTCAAAAATATGACCCAGCATAACCCATTGTTAAAATGGTTGACCAAGTTCTTAAACAGATATTTTTGCAGGATAGTCTCTCTTCTGTCCAGATACAATTCAAGCTTAATGAATTCATACTTCTATGACTAACCAATGCAGAAGTACACCTTAGAATTAATACATTATGCACATATGGACTTGATGTCAGCTAGAGTTCTCCTCCCTCCTTACCACCACTATGTTTTAAAACCAAGCTGAAACTTTGCAAAACTTCCAGACACAGCTCTTGGGTACTTCCTTAGCCCATAAATTTGGTTAAGTCATCTGGAACAAGTAAATTCAATCCATATAGAAAATGATAAAGAAGGAGTCTCTTTAATGAGTCTTGATTTTTCTCATAGTGTTTTGCTCTCAAATGAAATCAAGGACCATTGAATGCGTTAAAGAATTTTTTCCCTCTCTTTTTATGTCTCACCATTGCTGAAGCAGCAGTACCAGATAATTGTGCTGTTATTAGGGAAAATTTGTTGACAGTAGGGTTAAGTCCTCAAACATCCTCTTTCTTGACTGGTTCTACTTGTCTTCACTAGAATGAATTTTTGTACCTTTTAACTCAAGTTAATTTGTTGTTTATAAAACCGTAGATTTTATGGGTTTGCCATGCCCTTGTCAAGTTGGCTTCCTCTTTAGTTAGCCAGGCAACAAATTTTATTGCAATATTTCTTAAAAGGTAGTCCTGTGGGACATCCACATTAAAATCACCCGAGGGAGGGAATTCATAAAATGCAGATTCTTGAACCATACTCCAAATGATTCCCAAGCATAGTGAAGTTTAAGAGCCACTGCTTTAATGAAAGCCTGCTCTTTACAGAGCAGTCTTCTGTATCTAGGACAAATGAAAACACAATAGAAAAGTATAATTCGTTAGATATCTGAGAAGTTATAGTAATCTGACCATGACTCAAAATTATATCTTATTTCCAAATTTAAATCTACAGCAGTAACCAAATAGAAGAGAGTGAGAGAAATTGTGGCAAAGCCAAAACAAGATTTTTAGATAAAAATGCACATAACATCTCTATATAGTTAATCCAATATATTGCTACACAAATTCCAGACCCCGGGTACTATGCTGCAATAGTAGACAATTTTTCACGGCCAGTACAGCATTACTAACTTCATAAATGAAATAAACCTTAGCAGGTACCCACTATGAAAGAAGTACCAAGCTTGGCACTATAGTTCTAGGCTGAGTAGGGGTCCTAAGGAGGTATTGATGAGAAATGGAGGTGTTGGTGAGAAAGGGCTCATATTTTACACTTAACATTTACCTGAAAAATAGAATATAGGCAGCCTAAACATTTGCCTATTAACTCTATATCCTCCTTATTTTTCATGAACTGTTATTCCAACAGGGTCAAGATAAGCAAGATGAGTATTTGAGTATGTGTATGTGTATGTGTGTGCGTGTGTGTGTGTAGCAAAGCAAAGTTAACAGATGCTTTAGCCTTAATAAGATACCAAATGTATTTTTAAACATCACCCTATGGGGTTTGCATAAGTCTGATTTCTGGTACTTCAGAAGCAAATAAATCCAATGATTACAATATTCCAAATGGTTGTGAAGCGACAGATGTAAAACCAATTTCCCTCTTGTCATTTCAAGTGTTTATGAGCAGGAATAATTTTGAAAGAAGTTAACTTGTGCCTACGTATATCTGTTATGAATGAAATTGTAGTTAGTTTCTTGAAATTAAATATATTTACTCTGCCTTGTAATTTGAGTGCTTGATGTACATGGTGCAGGAAAAATAATCAAGCTTATTTCAGTACAGAATAAATCCAACATAGCTTGGATAAGAAAATAAGATAACTATATTTATATTTAGAAGTATCCCTGTTTATGGGTATCTTTATACAACAGCACTTATTTTCAACTGAGTCAAGGCATGATGCTAGCCAAGATTGGTGATATCATTAGAGTAGACTTTTTTCTACCTACCAATGTTCCTCCAGTCCAATTGGGAAGATAAAACAATTACTATGGCAAAAATGTGATGTCTACAGGGCCAATTACAAGCAAATGGAAATTCATATAATGTCCACTATATATAACTCCTAGAGAAAGCATTACTACAAGTGTGAAGTATCTGGAGAGGTTATCTTAGAAGGGTTTCCTGGAAGTCCTGCCAGAAACTTAATAACTATATGCTAATCACTGAGTTTACAGTAGTGAACAAGTTAAATATAAGTACTGCCCTCACAGGCTTTAGTCTAATTGAGAAGACAGCCAGTAAATAAATAAAACCATTGTGAAGAATATTATAAACAGGAGGTACTATACTGGTGCTATGGTGGTTCTAACCCAGTTTTGAGACCAGGGAAGGCCTCCCTGAGGAGCTGAAGGCCCCAGAGTACAAGTGAGCATAATGTCGCCAATGAACTGACAGAAAAACTGTCAGACTGGAGCATAGAGTTTGTGTGGAAATGGTAAAAAAAAAAAAAAAAAAAAAAGAGGCAAGAAAAGCACATGAATTGAGGTAGGAAAAGGATGTGAGATTGAGCACTACATCTTAAAGTGAAAACTAAACCTGTGAAATGGTCATAAATGGGCCTTTTCTTATTCAGTGACATAGAATTAAATGGAGATGGCAAAGTTTTTCCCTTTATGCTATTTTATTCTAATAGATTATTTGTGCAATAGAAACTGGATCCATCAGTGATGAATCAAAGAAATGTATATGAGAGAACTGTTCACATTAGTCTCCATGGTTTTAGATACTTCTATTTGAACATGATTTCAATCTATTCTGAAAGTTAAGTTGTTTCAGGGCATGCAAGATTGTTTTGTCAATACATTATTACTATTATTCAAATTATAAAATTTCCAAACTTTCAGACCCAGAGTTCAAATACAGTTATATAAACCATTTAAAGACTTAATGAATAAAATGGCAGTGTTTTAAGATACATAGTGTAATGCATTCCATCACTCATGTTTGGAGATCATTTAGCAAAGACATGAAAGCTAAGTGGTAAAGACTCATACGTGCTGACATCATCGTGTACACCTGACAAAAGACATTTCAGCAGAAGCACATTTAACATTGTGAACATTTTTAATGACTTAAAGGAGATGTAGCTAAACTCTACAGACCTCACCAAGTGCTAAAAAATTGGCGGTGGGGAGGGAGACAGGATGTTTTTAGCAGAGGGTTTATAGATTTATTTGCTTCCAAGACAGATAAGTAAGAGTACCGGGACCTGAGTTGTTTCTCACAGAATAAATGGTGGTTAGATCAACAATGGGCCCAACTTGAGAAATAATTTCATTTTTAAGCCTCAAACTGCTGCATAGGCACCAAAAACTAAAAGTTCCAAAATTAATTGAGTTAGCAGGAATATGTATTATAATTCAAGCATGTGACCCTTGGATAACTCTGCTGTGTTTTATCCTGTATCTTTGGCATATGTCATATTAAAAGATACTATAGAGCAAAGCGTTGAAAAATTGCTAGGATTTTTTAGATTCAAATCATAATCATTATTTCACTTAGCTCTTTCTAATGATGATTGGTCTACACACACTTTTTAACACGACTTATGTCTCTTTAACATTTCATAGGAAAATATATTAATCTGTCTTCGGCTCTTCTGTGATCATAATTCAGATGACCTAAGACACATAGCCAGCTAGAACTTTAGCATCTTGTCATTGGAGAAGGTGGAGGTATCTGCAGCTTAATGGTATAGGAACTATGGAAAAGGAACTTGGTGCATATGAATGCACATTAGGCATAAGAATATGGGAGAACTGGCTGTGATTTGTTCAAGATTTGGTAGCAGAGGCTAATATAAACAGTAAGTCATAGTGACTGGATATCAAATAAGACAAGGATGATGGACTGTAATGCCCTGATCCTGGTATATTATTTCATACTCACTAAATTTGAGTTAGAAGAAGACATAAAGTAAATATGACTCCCCCATGGAAATTGTAGTGCTAAACGAGGAAAATAAGGCATATAGATGACAAAAAATTCCTAGCCCCCAGCAGATAATAGGTCAAAACTATTAAGATCAAGTACTTCTCACCATGGTCAGAGCTGCCTAGGTTGGACTAAACAAGGTAGAGGGTGGGGGGGGGGGGGACATCAGGGACTCTAGCTATAGGGGTGTATATAATGGATAGGCCATGACACTCTACTTACCAGACCCAAAATGGCACAGTATAAAAAGTGACATTTTGCATAGAAGTTGCCAGGCTTTTTGTCTTCTGATCTTAACCACACCGAACCAACTGTTTAGAACAGATCAGAAATCAGTATCTCCCTAGACAAAAGGGAAAGTTACCAGACCTTATTGGGCACAAGAGCTGTTCAATAGAGGTATTCTATATTGGACAGTGACTAATGAATCAGTCAGATAATCCAATTATCTCTCTTGGGTAACTTGAATATGAGCCATGTACCTTAGAACTTCTAATCATTCACTGGTATGCCTGTCTGCATCTTCTCAATCTGTCCCCTCAATTTGGAATACCCTTCAATGTTCTTCCTTACTAGTAAAATCCTAAACCTTCAAGGCTTATTTAAAAAGGTTACCTCCTCTGTGAAGCCTTCCCTCAACCTTCAGGTAGGTTTAGTCCCATCCTCCTTTGTTTGCCTTTCAGACTTCTTCCCATAGTCTCCAAATTCCTTGAAGGCAGAATTGATCTCTTATCTATTCTTATTCCCCAACACTTAACACAGTGTTAAATATGTTAATAATACTAAGAATTCACCTTTAATAAAGTATACTATGTGCCAGAAACTATTATAAACATTTTAAAGGTATTTACTCATTAATCTTCATAACAACTCTATCATGTAGTTGTTGTTATTGTAGATGAAGAAACCATAGCAGAGAGAGGCTAGACCTCACCCTAAATCACATAGCTTATATGTAGCAAGCAGGATTCAAACTCATGCAATATGGCTCCAGGATTAGTAAGTGGTCAATAAATTTCTGTAGAGGGCAATAAAATGTAAGAATAGAAGGAGAGAAATCACCATCATGGCAAAGTGACCTCTTCACTTAGTCTCTCCCCACTAAGATACAACAAAAAGGGCATTCACAAATCAGTAGAGAACATTCACACAAGTCAATAGATATCTGAGAGATACGCACAGCCATAAGTCTAAAGGTTGGCGTGCTGGACCCCTGGGATGCAGTGGAAGGAGGTAAGCAGGTCTCCTCTTCCTCACCCAGCAGCAAGCATGCAACAATGAGAGGAGAAGGGGGAAAAAAACAGCCCTCCATGGGAATGCTTTGACTCTTGGAATTGCCTTCCAGCCCATGAGAATGCTTCACACCAAGGCAGATAAACAACTACAGGGCCATTCTCACCAATGCCAAGAAGCCCAGGTGGGCAGACAGTGAGTGAAGAGTGGGGATGTGAAGGATCCCGCGTGCAAAAGAAAGAGCCTCTCTTCCCACACCTGGCACGCCAACTCAGCCAGTCCGCTAGAGCAGGGGATCCTTGCCAGAGTGTCTGCGCATATGTGTGTAAAACAGCAGCAGCCAGCAGACAAATGCAGACAGGCCCTGCCTTAACAACTTCTGCCTTAACAACTTACAATGGACAGGAACATCTGCCAGGGGTCACAGCAGACTCAAAAAACACAGCTCCTGTCCGCCCCCCCAGTGGTGGCAGGTGGCATCTGTGACCAGATGCTACCCACTATGCGATGGCAAAAGTTTACTCCATCAAATAGCATGAAGAATTACATTAAGACTCCAGACCAGAAGGAAAATGACAAGTACCCAGAAATTAATACTGAAGTCACAGAAATTTATAATCTAAATGACAGAGAATTCAACACACTTATCATAAGCAAACTCAACAAGTTACCAGAAAACTCAGAAAGACAGTTTAATGATCTCAGGATTAAAATTAATGAACAGAGGGAATTCTTCACAAAAGAGATTGAAACTATAAAGAAAAACTAGTTATAAATGTTAGAGATGAAAAACACAGTGAATGAGATAAAGAAAAACCTGGAGTCCTTACAAAACAGAGCTGATATTACGGAAGACAGAATAAATAACTGAGGACATAAATACAAAAATGCTACAGACGGAGGAGGAGAGAACTAAGACTAAAAAGAAATGAAGAAATTCTCTGTGAAATATTGGACTTATTCAGGAAAATCAGCATAAAGATTACAGGTATTCCAGAGGGAAAAGAGAGGGAGAAAGGAGTAGAGAGCTTTTTTGAAGAAATAATGGCTGAGAAATTCTCAAACCTGGGTAAAGAGCTGGAATTGCAAGTAAAAGAAGCTAATGGAACTCCTAATTACATCAATGTAGAAAGACCTTCTCCAAGGCACATATTAGTAAAACTGGCAAAAGTCAATGACAAAGAAAAAATATTAAGGGCAGCAAGGCAGAAGAAAACAATCTACAAAGAAATCTGTATCAGGATTTCAGAGGATTTCTCAGTGGAAACCTTACAGCCTAGGAGAGGGTGGAATGATATATTCAAAATTCTGAAACACAAAAACTTTCAGCCAAGAATACTCTATCCAGTGAAAATAGCTTATAGATATGATGCAGAAATAAAAACCTTCCCAGATAAACAAAAGTTAAGGGAGTTCATCACCACAAGACACCCCCCCCCACCACCACCACCACAAGAAATGATCATAAGGCCCTCAACCTGAGCCAAAAAAGAAAGGGTTTACAAAGCCTTGAGGAAGGAGATAAATAGATAGACAAAATCAGAAAATTGAAACTCTCTATTAGAATAGGTGAGCAAATAATTATAACATTAAAGATAAAGGGAAGGAAAGCAACAGAAATAACTATGATCACTTAATTTTAATCATAAACTTACAACACAAAATGGAATAACTTGTGACAACAAAACTTAGACAAGGAAGAGGAAAGGGGTGGAATCTACTTAGGCTTAGGAAATAAGAGGCTATCAGAAAATGGACTATCTCATTATGAGATCTTTTATACAAACCCCAAGGTAACCACCAAATAAATAATCATAACAGAGACACAAATTGTAAATAAAGAGAAAACTGAGAAAATCATCACAGAGAAACACCAGACTTAATTGGCAGTCTGAAATACATGGGATGAGAAACAAAGGAAATACAAAAAAATGGGAAAACAAGTGATAAAATGGCTTTATTAAATGCTCACATATCAATAATAACTCTAAATGTAATAGATTGAATTCTACAATTAAAAGACACAGAGTGGCTGGGTGAATTAAAAAAAAAAAGACCCAACAATATGCTTCTTCCAGGAAGGAGATCTCAGCTCTAAAGATAAACACAGGCTCAGAGTGAGGGGATGGAAGACAATACTTCAAGCTAATGGCAAACAAAAGAAAGCAGGCATTGTCATACTTATATCAGACAAAGTAGACTTCAAGATAAAAAGGCAATGAGAGACAAAGAGGGGCAGTATAAAATGATAAAAGGGACACTCCACCAAGAGGACATACCACTTATAAATATATATGCACCTAACACGGGAGCACCAAAGTACATACAGCAACTATTAATAGACTTAAAAGGAGAAATTAATAGCAAGACAATAATAGTAGGGCACCTCAACACCCCACTTACATCAAAGGATAGATCATCCAGATGGATAGTCAACAAGGAAACAGTGGAATTAAATGAAAATATAGACCAGATGGACTTAATAGATGTATACAGAATGCTCTATCCAAAAATAGCAGAATAAACATTCTTCTCAAATGCATATAGAACTTTCTCAAAGATAGACTATATGTTGGGAAACAGGACAAACCTCAATAAATTTAAGAACAGTGAACTCACATCAAGCATCTTTTCCAAGCATAATGCTATGAAACTGGAAATCAACTACAAAAAAAAGCTGGGGAAGTGACAAATATGTGGACAGTAAACAACACATTACTGAGCAGCAAATGCATCAATGAAGAAATTAAAGGAGAAATCAAAAATTATCTGGAGACAAATGAAAATGAAAATACACCATACCAACTCATATGGGAGGCAGGAAAAGTGGTCCTAAGAGGCAAATTCATAGCAATACAGGACCCCTTAACAAATAAGAAAAATCTCAAACAAATAATCTTAAACTACACCTAAGAGAACTAGAAAAAGAAGAACGATGAAAGCCCCAAGTCAGCAGAAGGAAGGAAATAATAAAAATTAGAGCAGAAATAAATGAAATTGAAACTAAAAAAGAAAAAAACTAGGAGAAAGGATCAATGAAACTAAGAGCTGATTCTTTGAGAAGATAAACAAAATTGACAAAACCTTAGCCAGACTCACTAAGAAAAAAAGAGTGAAGCCTCAAATAAATAAAATTAGAAACGAAAGAGGAGCAATTACAATGGATACCACAAAAATACAAAGGATTATAAGAGCATACTATGAAAAACTCAATGCCAACAAATTGGACAATCTAGCAGAAATGGATAAATTCTTAGACTCATACAACCTCCCAAAACGGAAGCAAGAAGAAATAGAGAATCTGAATAGACCAATCATGAGTAAAGAGATTGAAACAGTAATTGAAAACCTCCCCAAAAGTAAAAGTCCAGGACCAGATGGCTTCTCTGGAGAATTCTACCAAACATTCAAAGAAGATTTAACATCTATCCTTCTCAGCCAATTCCAAAAAGTTGAAGAAGATGAAACACTTCCTAAGTCGTTCTACAAGGCCAACATCACCCTCATCTCAAAGCCAGACAAGGACAACACAGAGAAGGAAAATTATAGGCCAATGTCATTGATGAACACAGATGCCAAAATCCTCAATAAAATATTGGCAAACCAAGTACAGCAATACATTAAAAGGATCAAACACCATAAGCAATTGGGATTTATACCAAGGACACAGGGTTGGTTCAACATCTGCAAATCAATCAATGTGATACACCACATTAAGAAAATGACTAATAAAAACCACATGATCATCTCAATAGATGCAGAGAAAGCATTTGACAAGATCCAACATCCATTTTATGATAAAAACTCTCAATAAAATGGATATAGAAGGAAAGTACCTTGACATAATAAAAAGCTATATATGACAAACCCAACATCATACTCAACAGGAAAAAACTGAAAGCCATCCCTCTGAGAACAGGAGCAAGATAAGGGTGCCCAGCCTCACGACGCTAATTCAACATGGTACTGGACGTTTTGGTCAGGGCAATTAAGCAAGAAAAAGAAATAAAATGTATCCAAATAAAAGGCAAGGGAGAAGTGAAACTCTCGCTGTTTTCGGACAACATGATTTTGTACATAGATAACCCTAAAGAATCCATCAGAAAACTATTAGAAACAATCAACAACTACAGCAAAGTATCAGGATATAAAATCAACTTACAAAAATCTGTTCCATTTCTATACTCTGGTAATGACCTTATAGAAAGAGAACTCAAGAATACAATCCCATTTGCAAAAAGAACAAAATATCTAAGAATAAATTTAACCAAGGAGATGAAATACCTATACAATGAAAACTATAAGATGTTATTGAATTAAATTGATGATGAAATAAGAAATGGAATGATATTCCATGCACATGGATTGGAAGAATAAACATAGTTAAAATGTCCATACTACCTAAAGCAATCTACATATTCAACACAATCCCAATCAGGAACCCAATGGCATTCTTCATGGAAATAAAACAAAGAGTCCTAAAATTCATATGGGACAACAGACGACTCTGAATAGTGAAATCAATCCTGAGAAAAAGAGCTAAGCTGGAGGCATCACAATCCCTGACTTCAAAATATACTACAAAACTATAGTAATCAAAACAGCATGATACACTGCAAAAACAGATACACAAATCAATGGAACAGAATTGAGAGCCCAGAAATAAAACTACACATTTAGAGACAGCTAATCTTCAAGAAAAGAACCAAGAACATACAATGGAGAAAGGAAAGTCTCTTCAATAAATGGTGTTGGGAAAACTGGACAGACACATGCAAAAGAATGAAAGTAGACCATTGTCTTTCACCAAGTGCAAAAAATAACTCCAAGTGGATTAAAGACTTGAAGGTAAGATATGAAGCCAAAAAATTCCTAGAAGAAAATTTAGGCAGTACACTAGTTGACAGTGGCCTTAGAAACATCTTCTCAAATACTGTGTCTACTCGGGCAAGGGAAACAAAAGAAAAACTAATGGGACTTCATCAGACTAAAGATCTTCTGCAAGACAAAGGAAACCAGGAAGAAAATGAAAAGACACTCCACCAATTGGGAGAAAGTATTTGCAGATAGTATATCCCCCAAGGAGTTAATCTCCAAAATAGATAAAGAACTAATGCAGCTTGACAACAAAAAAAACAAACCACCCTATCAAAAAATGGGCAGAGGATATGCACAGATATTTTTCCAAAGATATACAGATGGTCAACAGGCACATGAAAAGATGTTCAACATCACTAGTCATCAGGGAAATGCAAATCAAAACTACAATGAGATATCGCCTTACACCTTTTAGAATAGCTATAAGTAACAAGACAAAAAATAACAAATGCTGGAGAGGCTGTGGAGAAAAGGGAACCCTCCTAAACTGCTAGTGGGAAAGCAAACTGGTGCACCCACTATGGAATACAATATAGAAGTTTCTCAAAAAGTTAACAATAGAAATACCATGTGACCCAGCTATCCCACCGCTGGATATTTATCCAAAGAACTTGAAATCAACAATTCAAAGAGACTTATGCACCCCTATATTCATTGCAGCATTATTCACAATAGCCAAGACATGGAAGCAACCCAAGTGCCCATCAACTGAAGAATGGACAAAGAAGAGGTGATATATATATACACAACAGAATACTACTCAGCCAGAAAAAAGACAAAATCATCCCATTTGCAAAAACATGGATGAACCTTGAGGGTATTATGTTAAGCAAAATAAGCCAGACGGAGAAAGACAAACACTGCATGATTTCACTCATATGTGAAATATAAACAAACACATGGACAAAGAGAACAGATTAGTGGTCACCAGAGAAGGGGGTTGTGCGGTGGACTTAAGGGCAAAAGAGGTGCATACATACAGTGACTGACAAATAATAACATACAACTGAAATTTCACAATGTTATAAACTTTTATGACTTCAATAAAATAACAATAAAAAAAAGTAATAATAGAAAGGGCACTTACAAATCACCTTGGAAGTTCTCTTTTTACAGATGGGGAAAATGATATCTGGAAAGACGGCAAAGAGAGGCTTAGCTAGCTACTGGCAAAAAGGAAATTATAATTTGGATTTTATGGTTTTCTATTTTCACTGCTCAGTGTTGCTCTCCTCAAAAGCTATCTCTAAGATAGTTTAAAAATAATTTCCAAGAACCCATCAAAATTAGCCCTTGGAGTGTGTCTGAATTCAGTTCTCTTTACCTGAATCAAATATGGCAAAAAAAGGACAAGAAAGAAGATCACCTCTATTCACAGAAGGGAGGTCCTTAAGTTCTTGCTCTATTATGTATTAAGTATGTTTTTATTCAAATACAAGTAAAGCCACTTGCTAAATCACAAATTCTTTTTTAATGGATCATTAAACCAATTTCCATGCATCCATAGCGATGGAAGTTTCCCAACCCTTAACTTGCCCCCATAAAAACCGTTACTCTATTTTGTGGGCCTCTGCTTTTAGTAGGCTCTTCTTCGTGACCTTTCATGTATATTCTCCAATTGTTTCTTCTGTGTTTTTCTCTTTTTCCTCTTCCTTGTGCCCTTAGAACTATGCATCCTCCTAGAATGCCTGTCCTAGGAACCTGAGTGTTCTCTTCAATTTCTTCTGAATTTGATATTTGTCATCCATGGATAACGAGTCATTTCTTGTGCTAAAGTGATTGGGTTGGCGGAAAGTTTTCTCCATTGTGTGCAAAACTGACCAAGTGAGTTATTTTCCTTTCCTCTTTTCAAAAGACGTTGAGTGTGAGTGAATCTCCTTGTCTTGAAAAACCAATGGGTTGTTCTGATGGGCATATATTTCTTGTTAAAATCTGCCTGACTTTCATAGCCTGAATGCGTTTGTGTAGTAATTTTTTTCTGCTATTTTGCACGTAGAAGCAAAATAGTAGAATTTTACTGTGCTCTAGAAAAAGCAATAACCCTTCTTCAAACTTTCAGAAGCTAGCACAGTAAAAGGAATTCTACACCAATAGGACATCTTCCCTTCAAAATAACAAAGCAGAACACAAAGTAAGCCAAAGAATATTAACAGAGAAAGGAATTCAGAAATGATTTACTTAAAACGAGTTCCTCAGGGGCTTGCCCCACAGCCAAGTGGCTAAAGTTTTGTGTGCTCCATTCAGTGGCCTGGGGTTTGCAGGCTCAGATCCCAGGTGTGGACCTGCTCCACTCATCAGCCATGCTGTGGTGACATACAGGAAGATTGGCACAGATGTTAGCTCAGGGCTAATCTTTCTCGGCCAAGAAAAAAAGAGGAGGATGATTTGTAATGGATGTTAGCTCAGGGTGAATCTTCCTTGCAAAAAAAAAAAGAGTTCCTCATTTATGGTTTGACGTCTACAGGCAAATCATTAATCCTCAATTTGTATTCTCCTCTTCCCTCACAGCCCTGGATACAAACCTAGAGAAAACCCAGAGCAAAAATCTCAGATGGACGATATTCCATCTAGAACCAGAAAAGTCTTTTCTACTTACGTCAGAAAATTGTGTGCTTAATTGTTTCTTTCTATTTTATTTTTTTCTTTGAGTTTTCTCCAGCGAGAGTGAAGGGCTGTTAAGACCTCAGGGTCTAGGAACTTAGAAAGCAAATTGTTACTAAGCAAGTTGGAGGTCATTTGGAGAACAACGGAAATTTATCATTGAGTATCTCACAGCCACCACCTATCAAAATATATCTTTCACGTAGAATTTGCTGCCACAATAAATTTAGATGGTACATATTCTAGAATAGGAATCACAACAGTGTCACTTCTTGATGTTGCTGAATAATTTGCAATGCATAGAGATGATTTTAATATAGGTCCCAACGGAGACCTCATGAAGGAAGCTCAAAGCTATTCTGACAAAGCAGTAGCTAATGCTAACAGGGTGGGGGCCAAGGCACCGCAGAAAACCCAAAAGCTCTTTCAATATTCAGCCACTAGGAAAAAAGAGAGAAACAACAGAAAAGCTTCATGGCTAAAGCTTTTCATTTCATATAGCTGTCCAAACTTTAGAAACTTCATAGACCACAATCCATTAAAGAAGCACCTTTGACATCACGTTTCAATTGCTAAGCTTGCCATTAAAGCCTTGGGGTAGAAGGATTGGATCTCTTCCATTTTCTGTAAGCTGATTTGTAAAACTGAAAAGAAAATCCATGAGACAATCTGGTGGATCATTCACTATTTCTGATCTGTGCTCTTTTATGTTTCTTAGTCCTACCTCTGTAACTGATTAAAAAGCTTAGTCTAAATGCTTTGCCTCTCCCAAAGAAATTACCGTACACAACAAGGTTTTACTTTTATTGTAATTTCTTAGTCCAGTTCAAAGTTAAAGAAAATGGTACTGTTAGCCCACACTTTTGTAAGCCACCTACCTTTTCAAATGCAGTTGTGTGTTACCACATATAAGTGCTATTTTTCTGGATTTTGTGAGGGGAAAATTTAGACAATCTGTTAAAAAATATACAATTTACTAAGCTTGAATGCAGATAATCTTAAAAAATATACAATATGCCCAAGTATTTGAATGGGTATCAGTGTTTTCTGTTAAAGTGCAAACATAACATTTACAACTATTTTTATATCATCTTTTCTACTCCTGATATTTTACAATCAGGACCATTTCAGTCAAGTTCATTGCTATCCAAAAAATCAGACACAATGTGATGTTTCACAAACAAGGAGCCATGTATAAGTCCTGGGGCACAAGCTCTAAGTTAAAGATTTCAACAATGACTTATTAAGCAGAAAGTTGCCACATTTCCTCCTATGTTTTCTGTTATATAGTCCATATTCCTATGCTTGAAGTAGGAATTATTCTGCCTCATTGGCCCTAATCTACATTAGCCCTATAAACCCAAATTCCCCCACAGGTTTCAGTAATCTCCTGATGTGATAAAAATTCTCTGAAAGCTTTTCCAGCAAAATGCACCTTTATCTTACCACCGTCTCCCTCACTTAGCCTTGATGAACTCCTATTAATCTTCCAATACACATATTATCTCCCTGTGAAGTCTTCCCTGGTTGTTCCATGCATACTTCCTCTGCTGGGCTCTAAAACTACCACGTATACCTATATTATAGTGTATAGTTCAATGCTAATCACAAATTTTCAATAAAGTATTTCTGGCAGTAAAGGAAAATGAAATTAAAACTCCAAAGAGCCTGAATGAAATACAGCAAGGTGTCTTCTCCATATCAGTATGGAATTTCTGGAAATCCAGTGTTTTACCTTATAAACATACATGCAAATATTTCATGCTATTCCATTATGTATTAGTTTATTGTAATTTTCAAGTACTATCCTAAATTATTTGTCATTAATAAAATTGAAGCTTAAAAATAGTTCTAATATTCAGCCTGTGGTTTCGTGTTCCCTTTGTAAAACTACTGTACACATTCAGTCTGAGAAGCACATTTTTAGATCCCCAACCAATGGCAAAGCAATATTTGTATAAAATAGAAATATTCTGTAAAAGACAACACAATACTCATAGGAAAATTTACAGCACTAATCACATATATTAGAAAAGAAAGATCTCAAATCAATGACATCAGCTTCTACATTAAACTGAAAGAATGAAAAGCAAATTGAACAAACTAAACAGAAGGAAATAAATAATAAATATTAGAGAAGAAATCAATGAAATAGAAAACAGAAATGGAGAAAATCAATGAAACCAAAATTGGATTTTTTGAGATCAATAAAATTAATAAATATTTAGCAAAAATAATCAGAAAAAATGGAGAACACAAATGATCAATATCAATAATGAGGAGGTGACATGACTACATATTTTGCAGATATTAAAATAAGAAAATATAATGAACTTTATGACAATAAATGTAAAAACTTAGATGAAATGGATGAATTCTTTGAAAGACACAACTGATCAATGATCGCTCATGAAAAATTAGAAAACCTGAATAGCCTCATATCCATTAACAAAATTGAATTTATAGTTGAATATCTTCTGACAAAGAAAATTCCAAGCCTCATATGGCTTCTCTGGTGAATTCTACCAAATATTTAAGAAAGATACGATACCAAGTCTTTGAACACTCTTTCAGGAAATCGAAGAGGAGAAAATATCTCCCAACTTATTCTATGAGGTCAGCATTACCCAAATACCAAAGCCAGGTAAAAACATTACAAGAAAATAAAACTACAGACCAATACCCTCATGAATATAGATGCAAAAATAATTCTTTAAAAACTTTTAGTAAATTGCGTCAAATAATATTTTAAAAGAGTAATACTTCATAGTCCAGTGAAGTTTAGTCCAACAAGGCCAGACGGTTTAACATTCAAAATCAATCAACATAAATCACTATATTGACAGATGAAAAAAAAATGATCATCTCAATATATACACAAATAGAATTTGTCAGAAACTAACATTTATTTCTGATAAAAAGCTCTCAACAAAACTAGGAATAAAAGGGAACTTCCTAAACCTGATAAAAATCACCCATGAAAAATGTGCAGCTGACATTCATCATACTTACTGGTGAAAGACTGAATTCTTTTCATCTAAGATTAGGAAAAAGCAAATATGCCTGATTACAACATATCTATTCAACATTGTACCAAATGCTCCAGACAGTGCAATTAGAGAAGAAAAAGAAACTAAAAACATTCAGATTGGAAAAGAAGAAGTAAAATTGTCCTTATTCTCAAATAACGTGATCATCAATGTAGACAACCTATGGTTCCTACCAGACAGCTTTTAGAACTAATAGATGAGTTTAGCATATTTGCAGGATACAAGATCTACATATAAAAATCAACTATTTCTATATGCCAGCAACAAAAAATAGGAAATTGAAATCTAAAACTTACTATTTACAGTAACATTAAACATATGAAATAATTAGGCATAGCTTTGACAATGGGTAATTCCTGTACACTTAAAAGTACAAAACATTGTTAAAATAAATTAAAGAAGATATGAATGAGTGGAAAGATATACATGTTTATGGATTGGCAGACTTAATATTGTTAAAATGCCAATTCTCCTCAAATTGATGTATAAATTCAATGTAATCCCAATCAAAATCCCAGCAAGTTTTTCTGTAGAAGCTGACAAGCTGATTCTAAACTTTATATGGAAATACGAAAGATATAGAATACCCAAAACCAATTCTGAAAAAGAAGAACAAAATTGGAGGAATTACGCTAACTGATTTCATGACCTTTTATAAATCTATAGCAATCAAGATTGTGTGATATTGGCATGGAGATAAACCTATTGTATCAATGAAACAAAATAAAATATAGAAATAGACCTACGTATATATGGTCAATTGATTTTCGACAAAGTTTCAAAGGCAGCTCAGTGGAGAAAGGACAGTCTTTTCCAAAAATAATTGGACTGGGGCAACTAGATATCTATACAAAAGAAAGAGTGCAAGAGAGAGTGAGAGAGCAAGAGAAAGTGATATAGACAGGCACACATAAAGAAAGAAGTTTCAATCAATACCATACACTATATACAAAAATTAACACAAAATGATCATCAACTTAATGTAAGAGTTAAAACTATAACTTCTTAACAGAAAACATAGGAGTAAACCTTCTTGACCTTGGATTAGGCAATGATTTCTTAGATACAACACCAAAAACACTATCTATAAAATAAAATTGATAAATTAGACTTTATAAAAATTAGAAACTTACGTTCTTTGAAAGACCCAGGTAAGAGAAAGAAATGACAAGCCACTGACTGGGAGAAAATATTTTCAATTCATATAACTGATAAAGAATATGTATCTAAAATATATAAAGAATTCTCAAAATTCAATAAGAAAAAATCTAATAAATAATAGACAAATATTTGAACAGATGCATCACTAAAAAAGAGGTAATAAGCACATAAAAAGATGCTCAAAATAATTAGCCTTTGAGTATATGCAAATCAAAACCACGGTGAGATTCTAATACGTACCTACTAGAATAGCAAAAATTTAAAAATATCTACCCATACCATGTGTTGGTGAGGATGCGCAGGAGCTAGAACTCTCATATACTGCTGGTGAGAATGTAAAATGGTATAGCCACTTTGTTTGGCAGTTTCCTAAAAAGCTAAACATACACCTATCATATGATTCAAACATTTTATTCCTAGGTGTTGACCCAAGAGAAATTAAAGCACATGTCGAGACAAACACTGTACATAAGTGTTCATAGTGGCTTACGTTATAGCCAAGGACCGGAGACAACCCAAATGTCCATCAACAGATGATTGGATAAATATTTGGTATATCCATAGAATGAAATGCTACTCATCAATAAAAAGAAATGAACTATTGATGCACATAGTAACATTGATGAATCTCAGAATAATTTTGCTGAGTGACAAAAGCTAGACAGAAAAGAGTGCATATCTATGATTCCATTTATGTAAAATTTTATAAAATGCAAATTAATCTATAGTAAGAGAAAGAAGTTCAATTTTTGCCTGAGGAAGGAAGTGGGGAGTGAAAGAGGTACAAGAAAACTTTTGGAGTGATGAATAAATTCATTGTCTTAATGGTAGTAATTGTTGCACGAGTGTATACATGTGTCAAAACTTATTAAACTGTGTACTTTTAATTTGTGCAGCTTACTTCAAACTTTAAAAACGTCATGCAAATGGTGCATACTATTCTACTTTGTGTCAGTTAATTTTAAGAATTAATATATTATTTTAAATTATTTGCTGCTGGGTAAAATTGATGTTCAAAATATTTTCTACATTTAGCCTTCAATTTTATGATCCCTCTGTAAAGCTGCTGCATGCATCCAGTTTGAGAAACCCCTTCTCACAAAGCAATATTCTGTCATTTCAGAAAGTGGTCTTCTTGAAGGCAGAGACTGTATTTGTTTTGTCTCTTTATTCTCAGCTCCAAGCACAGTGCCTGGCACACAGTAGAAATTCAATAAACATTGGTTGAATGAACTATACTCTTTGATATTCTATCTCTTCCTTGCCTTATATATGTCACAGTGAATGACATTCGACATTCATAAACTCATTATAATGGTTTTGAAGCTATGGATGTAAAACTGGAAGATGTCTTTTCCTCCTTGGGCTTATCTTCATTCCATTATTAGCCTCATTTCCCCACCTGCAGTGCTCTCACACACATCCTCCCAATTTAGAAAAGGAAAAAATCTCAGATTTTCTTCTGTTCAACTCTATTCTCTGACACTTAATGCCAATGTGGTCTGGAGCAATTTACTTGACGTCTCTAAGTCTCACTTTCTTCATTATAATGTGGAGATAATAATACCTATTTCTCGGGTTATGTGTGAAGTTCATGAGTTGAGGCCCACAAAGTACCTGAGCTTTAGTAAACAGCCAAGTGCTCATTTTATTCCCCTCCGGGTCCCACTATACACAACTGCCTCATTAAAATTTTCCCATGCAGTGTTTCATCTCTTATGGACTCTGTCTTCTTATGATACAGTGAGTGATATAGATTAATAAACAAATCTCTAATATTTAAAGAACTTTTCCCAGAGAATGGAATGTTTGTTTAGAATTATAGAGTGGGAAAATAAAACATTATAGCAGGTTTTTGTATAAATTGGAGTGGAGAGATGGGCGTCTTAGATGGGAACATCTTTTTCCTGCTCTAGACTTCTTCTACCTAGACAGCTGTTCATTTTACCTATGCCCAAAGCTGGCCTAGATCTCTGCACATATCTCATGTTCAAAGTCTTGTTTCTTGCCATATAACCCCTCATCCTCCAATACCTTTTTCTCCTATTAGTACAGCCCAAGCCTGAACATCTTTATGCTTGAAATGTATTTGCCATACTACTTCTACTGCAAATAAATGACTTTTCCTAAGCCTAATGTTGAGTTTCCTGACACATACAGGTGTTCTAGGCCTTAAAAGTTTATTCTTCAGTTTATCTGGAAAAAAGAAAGAAGAAGGGAAAGAAGGAAGGAAGGGAGGGAGGGAGGAAAGAAAGACTTTTCTATTTAACAGCAAGTTTGAGAGATACCATATGGAGTAGTATGAAAAGTCCTAAGGGACTTTCTAAAAAATGGAAAAAATGAGTAGATAAAATGATCCTTCACTCACTCTCCCAACCCTAGAACTATGTTTAAGCCCATACCATAGAAAAATAATAACAATTAAAATTATTTGACCATTTACTATCTACAGTAGTGTCCTACGCAGTTTACATGTAATGACCTATTTGATTCCCACAACAACTTTCTGCATTAGGTACTGTTATCATTCTCATTTGAGAAAAGAGAGAACAGAAACTGAGGATCATAAGGGTTAAAACAGATACCCAACATCACATTACTAGGATGAAGCAGAGCAAGGAATTGAGCCTAGTTAAGAATCTACATTCTTAACCTCTACAGTAGAACAATATATTTAATCACAGTAAAAGTTCAATTAATCATAACTCTACTAACTGAAGTCCTTAGGTAAATGTCTCTTCTTTTAGGAGAAAGAAGAACATTGTAAAATTAAAGTTCATGTTGTAACCTTTGTTGAAATAAAAATATCCAGAAAATGAACCTCTTGCTCTGCAAGATCTTTAGTCAACAAAGATTTAGCCATTACTAGAATTTACTTACTAAGGAGATAAAATAGACTTTGACACTTCAGAAAAATATCTACCAGCAAAAGAGTAAAATAAACACATTTTTGTTATTTCTAATCCTTAGGTCACCAGAATATTCAATTAACCAGAACCACCATTTTATGCAGTCTAACTGAGATTTCCTTGTATCCTAACATTTCTACATATCTAGATGTTAGATGCCAAATAGGCAAAATATCTGGCTATCTAACTGAATATTTTCCGATATTTATCTTTTTATTAATTTTAAAAAATCTTTATTGCTAAAAAATGCTAACCATCATTGAAACTTTAAACTAATTGTAATCTTTTTGCTGGTGGAGGGTCTTGATGATGTTAATGGCTACTGACTTATCAGGGTGGTGGTTGCTGAAGGTTGGGGTGGCTATGGCAATTTCTAAAAATAAGACAACAATGAAGATGGCCACATCGATTGACTCTTCCTTTCACCAACAATTTCTCTGCAGCATGTGATGCTGCTTGATAGCATTTTAACCATAGTACAACTTCTTTCAAAATAGGAACCAATCCTCTCAAACCCTGCTGCTGCTTTATCAACTAAGTTTATGTAATATTCTAAATCCTTTGTCGTCATTTGAATAATCTTCACAGCATCTTAACCTGGAGTAGATTCTATCTCAAGAAAAACTTCCTTTGCTCATCCATAAGAAGCAACTCCTCATCCATTAAAGTTTTATCATGAGATTGCACAAATTCAGTAACATCTTCAGGCTCCAATCTAATTCTAGTTCTCTTGCTATTTCCACATGTGCAGTTCCTTCTTTCACTGAAGTCTTGAACCCCTCAAAGTCATAGATGAGGATTGGAATCAGTTTCTTCCAGACTCCTGTTAATGTTGATATTTTGACCTCTTCTCATGAATCATGAATGCTCTTAATGGCAACTGGAATGGTAAATCCTCTCTAGAAGGTTTTCAATTTGCTTTGCCCAGATCCATCAGAGGAATCACTATGACTGTTATAGCCTTAGGAAATGTATTTCTTTTTTTTTTTTCATTTATTTGCTTATTTTCGGATGTACATCATAATATATTTCTAATTCTGTGTAGATTACATCATGTTCACCACTCAAAAACTAATTATAGTCCATCCCCTCACATGTGAGCTTAACCACCCCTTTTGTCCTCTCCTCTCCCCCCTTCCCCTATGGTAACCACCAATCGAATCTCCGTTGCTATGTGTTTGTCGTTGTTTTTATCTTCTACTTATGAGTGGAATCATATGGTATTTGACTTTCTCCCTCTGACTTATTTCACTCAGCATAATACCATCAAGGACCATCCATGTTGTCACAAATGGCCAGATTTCATCATTTCTTATGGCTGAGTAGTAGTCCATCGTGTATAAATACCACATCTTCTTTATCCATTCTTCCCTT